>NC_057794.1:161202309-161295603 GCF_018294505.1 Triticum aestivum
GGGCGGCAGCAGGTGGTGGGGCGATGGGGCAAGAGGGGCGGCGGGTTTTCAGCGCGACGCGGCGAGGGGCAATGACGGGTGGTGGGGGCGGTGGCGGGTGGTGGCCGGACATGTGTTCCTTGGAAGTTATCGAGGAAGGCCTCTTCCAAGTCCTTCCAGCTGCATATGGAATTTTCAGGCAAGCTGTTTAACGAGTACCGACCTGGTCCTTTTAGCTTTAGTGGGAGGTATTTAATGGCGTGGAGGTCGTCTCCTCAGGCCATATGGATGTGTAGGATGAAATCTTCAATCCATACTGCGAGATCGGTTGTCCCATCATATGATTCAATATTGACGGGTTTGAATCCTTGGGGAAATTCATAATCCATTACCTCATCAATGAAGCAAAACGGGTGTGCGGCGCCTCTATGTTGGGCCACACTATGGTGTAATTCCGAAGGAGTTCCATTGCGGTTTTCGGCTTGGTCGCGGCGAGGTGTGGCACGTCTGCATAGGTAGCCATTGTCGCATGCCGAAGCATGTTTTTGTGATCTGTAGATCGGTCTTGCGCTTCCTGCTCTATTGTCTCAGTCCCTCTGCAGGTTGTCTGGGTAATCCTGGCCTATGTTGTTCTTTCCTTTATGGCGAGGTGGGGCGGTCTGGTGTTTGGCTTGAGTTGCCTTTTTATCCGGACAGAGTTGCCGGCGACCTGCCGTGTTGTGTGACGATGGTATGGGCCCCGATGCCCTGTCGTCGGACTGGTAGAGCGATCAGTGCTTTGGGTAGCTTTTGGATGGGCTAATGAGGCCGTATTCTTCGGCGACCAGGACTTCGTTCCACCTGTCGTTGAGTAGGTCTTGGTCAGGTTGAAGTTGTTGTTGCTTCTTTTTCAGGCTCCTTCCCGTAGCTATCAACCTGCACTTAAAGCGCTCCTATTCGAGGGGCTCTTCGGGTACGATGAAGTCTTCGTCGCCGAGGCTTTCCTCACCTTTGGAGAGCAGAAGGTAGTTGTCGTCTTCCGATCCATCGATGTGCAGGGCATGTTTGTCGGGGCTGGCTTGCCCGTTTTCCTGTTCCTCCTGCTCAAATGTTGTTCCCACAGGGTTTTCATTGCTTTCGGCGCCGTCCAGAGTACTATTTTCTCCAGTGCCATTGTTGCTTCGGTGTGGCTTGGGGCACCGGAACTTAGACTGTGACTCAGGAGTTTTAACTAGGTCTCCCTTGTCTCTTCCGCGAGGCTTTTTGAGTGTATCGATCATGTACACGTTATGTAAAGGGGTGGCCATTTTGTGCCTGATGACTGGCGGATCTTGGCCTTACTTCTTATCCGCATCGTTGTCTGGGCCGTCAATGTCTGCGGAGCCAAGAGTGGGCATGTCGATTAAGTCCCCGACTGTGGCTATGAAGTGGGTGGCGGGCAGGAAGTAAAATTATCCGTCGTCAGCCCCTAGTTCGAACCGGACATAGTTCGGCTGCGAGACATCCGTGAATGACAGGTTCCTTAAATCGTTTAGGACGTCGTGCAAAGGTGAGTGCTGAAAGACGTCTGCGGCACTGAATTCAAAGATCGATAACTGATCCATCTCGGTGTCCGCAAGCGTATATGGCTCGGAGTTTATAACCGGATATGAATCCAGAGTTTCACTGATGCAGATATCGTGGGGTGCCGAGTCCGTGTGCGCCTCCAACGCCGCGGACTCTGTGGCTTCGGATGGCACGATCTGCTCTGGTTCTAAGGCCGTTGCAGCAACAGGGACCATCTCCTGGATGTGATCCGATGACGGATTTAAGTCATGTTCCTCGGAGCGAAGGGGAACAATCGATGCGGTCTCGAATCCATCGAAGATCAAGTCTCCATGGATATTCGCGACGTAGTTCAAGTTCCCAAATCTGACCTGGTGGCCAGGGGCGTAGCTATCGATCTGCCCCAGATGGCCGAGCGAGTTGGCCCGCTGTACGAAGTCGCCGAACATGAAAATCTGCCCGAGGAGGAAGGTTTCTCCTTGGACAGCGTCGCTATAGACGATTGAAGGATCCATCGAACCTTTCGTGGTCAGCACAGCGGAACTCTCAATAAAAGCACCAATGTCAGTGTCAAAATTGGCAGATCTCGGGTACGGGGTCCTGAACTGGCTCGATGGTAACAGGATACAGGGGACACAGTGTTTACCAAGGTTCGGGCCCTCTCTATGGAGGTAATACCCTACATCCTACTTGATTGATATTGATGAATATGGGTGTTACAAGAGTTGATCTACCACGACCTCGTGATGGCTAAACCCTAAAAGCCTAGCCTATATGAATATGGTAATGAATGGTGTCCTTTCCGGACTATCCCCTCCGGTTTATATAGACACCGAAAGGATCTAGGGTTTACATAGAGTCGGTTACATAAGAAGGAATCTTCATAGACGGTCGCCAAGCTTGCCTTCCACGCCAAGGAGAGTCCAATCTGTACTCAGGTATAGTCTTCTGCCTTCATGTCTTCACAGCCCATCAGCCTGGCCCAATAGATAACAGGCCGGACGCCCGAGGACCCCTTAGTCCAGGACTCCCTCACTTGGCGGCTGCCGACAAGCCAGGGGGCTTTGACAAGCAGTACTGCAAGATCCACCACACCAAGGGCCACGACCTCTAGAACTGCCGACAAGTTGAGCTACCTGCTGAAAAGCAAAAAGCCGAATATGAGAGGCGGGACAAGGAGAAGGGTCGGGATTGTGCCGAAGGATCCGACAAGAAGCGTGGCGGCCAAGGAGGTCGCCGTGGCTAGCACAACCATCAAGAGAGGCCCGCTTGGGGCTGCGACAAGAAGCAGGAAGACGATAATTGTGACGAGGACGACAAGTCCGGTGAGCATGAGTTCCAGAAGGCTACGTAGGCCATCTGCATCGATGGCGGTGCCGCGCTGCACACTTCTCACCGCTAGCTCAAGCTGTGGGCGCGTGAGATTACAGCAGCAAAGCCATCATTCGACGCTTAGAGGCCACTGAACTGGTCCAGCACGCCCCTCATCTTTGACGCCGAGGACCACCCTGACCGCACGACTGCGGTCGGGTTTTTGCTGTTGTTGGTCTCACCAACGATACGCATCCTAAAGGTGAATAAGATGCTGGTTGACGGCAGGGCCGTCCTGAACTTGATCTCGCCCGTAGTGATCAAAAGGCTGCAAATTCCTGATGGAAACCTTGAGGAAACAGGTACGTTTCAAGGGGTCAGTCCGGGAAGGAGCCAGCCAAAGGGGAAGGTCACACTGCCCGTGACGTTTGGAGGTGAGTTGAATTATAGGATGGAAAGTGTCGTCTTAGATGTGGCCGAGATCCCCTTGCCCTACAACGGGATCCTCGGTCGCCTGGCACTAGCCAAGTTCATGGAGGCGTCGCACTATGCCTACAATACACTGAAGATGCCTGGGCCGATGACCATCATCACCGTCCCCTCCGACAAGAAGGTTGCGTTGATCTGCGCTGAACAACACTATCGAGAAGCAGTTGCAGCAGCTGTCTCCAAGGAACTTGCTCCTGCCATTGAGGCCCCGGGAGGGAAGAATAAGATCGGCAAGACCTCTCGCACCCACTCCGGCAAGCGCACCTCTTCGGAGTGCTGTGCTACCATCGAGGACGCGCCTGAGAGCTCTGCCGGCAAGAGCAAGAAATCCAGAGTTGCACCACCAGAGACCAAGAGGGTGTCTGTCAAGGAGGATGGCACGGGATTGGCTTTCACCATAAGCTCCACCCTCGACGGCAAATATGAAAGCGTGCTCATCACTTTCCTGGGGCGAATGTCGATGTGTTTGCGTGGCAAGCATCTGACATCCCCGGCATTCCCAGGGAAGTGATTGAGCACCACCTTGCTGTCTGTCCCCATGCATGACCCGTCAAGCAGAACGTCAGGAAGCAAGCTTTGGAACAAGGAGTTCATCACAAAGGAGATCAGGAAATTGGAAGTGGCAGGTTTGGTGAGAGGAGTGCTCCATCCGACGTGGTTGGCCAATCCGGTGGTGGTGTGCAAGGCAAATGGGAAGTGGAGGCTGTGTATTCACTACACGGATGTCCATAAGGCTTGTCCTAAGGACCCCTTCCTGTTGTCGTGCAACGATCAGATTGTTGACTCCACGGTCGGGTGTGATCTGTTGTCATTCCTCGACGCCTACTCGGGCTACCACCAGATATTCATGGCAAGAGAAGATGAAGAGAAGACAGCCTTTATCACCCCATGTGGTACATATTGCTTTTTACGGATGAGTTTCGGGTTAAAGAGTGCTAGCTCGACATTCGCCAGGGCAGTCCAGATTGGTGTTTTGCCCCAGCTACATAGAAATATGGAAGCATATATGGACGACATAGTGGTCAAACCCAAGGACAAGGTGACCCTTGTACAAGACCTAGGAGAGATGTTTGCCAACCTACGCAAGATCAACCTCAAGCTGAACCCTGAGAAGTGTGTCTTTGGCGTCCCGTCAGGAAAACTTCTCGAGTTCTTTGTGTCGCAGCATGGGATCAAGGCAAACCCAGACAAGATCAAGGCTATTGAGCAGATTGAGGCACCCAAGCGGATCAAGGATGTGTGCCGGCTCACTGGTTACGTTGCCTCCATGAGCAGGTTGATCTCCAAGTCCGATGAACGTTCCCTTCCCTTTTTCAAAATATTGAAGAACGCAGGCCCAATGGAGTGGACCCCAGGAGCCGAGGCGACGTTGCAGGATCTGAAGAAATACCTTTCCTCTACGCCAATACTGGTTGCGCCTAAACCACAAGAGTCGTTCCTGCTGTATCTGGCGGCAACGAATCAAGTGGTCAGCGTCGCACTAGTGGCGGAGAGGGAGGTCGACGAAGAGGCAGTGGCCATGGCAGGACCGGCGAATGGCAAGTCAGGGATTCCCCCGGCAGGGCCTGGTGCCGGCAAGGCAGGGCACCCGGCAGAATGCGATGCCATCAGGGCAGGGCCCGCATAGCCAAGAGAAGTGTTGCAGAAGAAGATGATGTAGCAACCTGTTTATTTTGTCAGCTCCCTCTTGCAGGTGGCAGGTCAAGGTACTCCAGTGTGCAGAAATTGCTCTTCGGTGTCCTTATGGCCTCGAGGAAGCTGCGTCATTACTTCCAAGCCCACGATATTACTGTCATCACCCGCCTCCCGTTGCAACAGATACTACACAACCCAGATGCAACCGGAAGGATTGTGGAGTGGGCCTTAGAGTTGTCGACCTTTGGGTTGAAGTTTGAAAGTACTTCGACAATCCAGAGCAGAGTCTTGGCAGAGTTCATTGCAGAATGGACCTCCACGCCCGACAAGGAAATCCAGGAGACCGCTCTCTCCGGCAAGGAGGCAAGTCGCGACTGGATCATGTACTTTGACGGGGCTTTCTCGCTCCAAGGCGCCGGCGCCGGTGTACTGCTTGTCGCACCCACCGGAGAGCATCGCAAGTATGTGATCCAAATGCACTTTCCCAGGGAGATGTCCACAAACAACACTACTGAGTACGAGGGGCTGCTCGCCGGTCTTAGGATTGCGGCAGACCTCGGGGTGAAGAAGCTCATTGTCAGGGGTGATTTGCGGCTTGACGTTAGATAGGTCAACAAAGATTACCAGAGTCCGTTAATGGAGGTCTACGTAGATGAGGTGAGGAAGCTGGACGAGCGCTTCGACGGTATTCAAGCGGAGCACGTTCCCTGAGCGGAGAACGACATCACTGACTACCTGTCAAAGCGCGCTACATTCAAGCTACCTGTGGAACCATGTACCTTTTTGCTTCGGCTAACTCAACCATCCGTCGAACCGTCGATGGAGCGGAAGAAGAGGAGGAAATCGGGCCCCGGCAAGTACTTTCCCGCCGAGCCCCTAGGTGCCACCGGCAAGAGCGTTGGCGCGGATTCCGGGCCTGCCAAGGGGCAGCTGGCTCCGGCGGAGCACCAAGCCTTGGCCATAGAGACGACTGCTCCCATGGCGGAACAGATGCCTTTGGTCCTTGCCGTCGAGCCCAGGCTCCGGCATGGGCACAACATACCGTCCGTTTCCTCCAGACAGGGGAACTTCCTGAGGAGCATGAAGAAGCGGAAAATGTAGCCCATCGGTCTGCCTTGTACCAGTTCGTCAATGACGTCCTGTACAGAAAAAGGCCGGACGGTGTGAAATTGAAGTGCATCCCTCGGGAGGAAGGACTGGAGCTGTTGGCGGAGATACAAGGAGGCATATGTGGCTCTCAGATAGGGTCGAGGGCCCTTGCCGGCCAGGCATTCCGGCAAGGCTTCTTCTGGCCCACCACCCTCTAGGATGCAACAGCACTAGTAACCAGGTGCGAAGTGTGCCAGTTCCATTCAAAGAAGCTTCATCAACAAGCTCTAGCCCTTCAACCAATTCCTCTCTCTTCGACATTTTCAGTCTTGGGGATCGACATACTGGGCCCCTTCCCCCGTGCTATCGGGGGCTTTGAGTACTTGTACGTTGCAATCGACAAGATCACAAAGTGGCCTAAAGTGCAAGCAGCGAGGAAGGTGACAACACAGTCAGCCGTCAAGTTCTTCAAGGGACTACTCTGCCGTTTTGGTGTGCCAAACAGAGTCATCACCGACAACGGCACGTAGTTCACAAGCCATGCCTTCATGCAGTACATCCGAGACCTCGACAACAAGGTCTGTTTTGCTTCCGTGGCACACCCACGGAGCAACGGCTAGGCGGAGAGGGCAAATGCTGAAGTACTGCGAGGCCTGAGAACAAAGACTTTTGATAAGCTGCACAAAAGAGGAAGGCGCTGGATTGATGAGTTGCCGGCGGTTCTTTGGTCAATTCGAACGACGCCAAATCGAGCCACCGGCCAGACACCCTTTGCCCTGGTATACGGGGCAGAAGCAGTTCTCCCAACGGAACTCATATATGGGTCACCTCGAGTGATCGCTTATGACGAGCTTGAGCAAGAGCGATTGTGGCAAGATGACGCAACGCTCCTTGAGAAAGATAGTCTTCGGGCGGCTGTGAGAGCAACATGCTACCAGCAAGCCTTGCGCCGCTACCATAGTTCTTCGGCGCGAAGCTTTGAGGAAGGTGACCTAGTTCTTCGGCGCGTTCAGTCGGCCAAGAATTCCAACAAGTTCACGCCAAAGTGGGAAGGCCCTTATCGGGTAATACGAGTCAATAGGCCCGGCGCAGTCCGCCTGGAGACCAAAGGTGCTGTTCCAGTAAGCAATTCCTACAACATCAAACATCTTCGCATGTTTACCCATAAGGAGCGGTTGCCAGGCCTCCCAGTGAAGCACCTTTTGTACGAGCCTTGCCGGCAAGGCATGTAACCCTCTGTACAAAGCCAGGCGCAGATCCTGAGCATAAATAAACGAAGCGCTGGCGCCCTAAGTTATAGCATGCATGCTAGGTCAACTCTTTCCCTCGGTTAGTGTTGATAGTGCTTAGCAACCACTAACCCCTAGCCTAGAGGTCGAGTGTGCGTCTTTCTGTTCTCTTTGGTTCGCAGGGCACGCGCACACTTCAGGTGAGCCGCTTGGGAAAAAGAGAACGAACCGGTGCTCCGGCCCGAGCAAGCCAAGACTGCCGGGGGCTGAAGATACAAGGATCCAACCACGGCAAGCCAAGGTTTTCGGGGGCTGCGGATTCAGATATGTCTTTCATCCCCCTGTTATGCGTTTTCGTATAGAACTGGGACATGTGAAACCTCATTTATGTTCTTGAAACCACCATGCTCCCCATTTCCTATACCCAAGAGCTACCTCCTGGGTCAGAATTTGGTACTAGTCACGGTGGAGAGGAGATGAACGAGGGGCCGAAGTCTACTTCGCCCTGCCTCCGCCAAGAGCGCGAGAATGGTCGACCGAAGTGGGGAGACGGCAAGGCCTGTTGCCGGGCGACATGTTTATATTAAAAATAACAAGGATTCATCCTTGGCATGGGCCTCGCTCACGCACAAAGAACCTGACAAGCCCCCTTTTTCATTAAAAACATCCCATACAGGTACAATTCATACGGAATTAAAAGCATGAGCAAGGCGATAACAAGTCTTAAAATTAACAAGTGCCCGCAGGCTTACAAACTAAAAAAAGATAATATGCCCATAATCTCTTGCTTGTCCCTCTCCTCAGAAGGTGGAACAAGAGGGCAGGAGGGCGAAAAGAGCGCCTAGGTGAGGTGCGAGGAGCAGAAGCCACCAAGAGAACGTCCCGGTGCCGGGAGGGGAGCTGGAAGATGAGGCAGCGGGCCGGCAATACGCAACGAAGGCATCGGCGCCCGCGTACTCCGACTTGATGGCCGCCACCCGCCTTCTTCGCCTTCTCCGGCCCTCCTATGCCAGCCGCCCAAGGAGACGACATGGAGCACCCCGATGGAGAGCTTGGCGAGGATGGCCCTCGGCAAGGCGCGTGGCCGAGGGAGGGGCGGCACGGTCAGTCGAAGTCGGATTCGGCATCCTACCGCTCGACTCCCTCGCCGTCGCTGTACTCCTCGTCAGTCCCGCTTGAGGAGGAATCTCCATCGTCGGAGGAGCTCTCCACGCAGCACTTCAAGCGAGTTCCAAGATCTCCGAAGGCCTTGACGGAGAGCAGGCTGCCCTCTGTTAACTTGAAGTAGAGGACAAGCCCCGCTGTCAGGATGTGGTTGCGTGTGAACGTCTTCCATCTGTGGTGGAGGTACATGACGTGAGGGGCAGGGAAGTCAACGTTGACCCGTGTGCCGCCGTTCCCGCAGCCCTTTGTGTGCAACTAGAGGGTCTGGGGTGGATCGAGCTCCATCTCGTGAGCAAAGGCAATAGGGAGATGGAGGCGGCGACGCGGTGGCCGGCGTAGCCTGATGAAGAACTCGCGGGGCTGGTCCCCGACGGGGTGCTCCGTCGGAGGAGGCATCGCTGGTGGAGGCGAGGCCGATGCGCCGCCCCGTCCTCCTCTCCCCCGAGCGCCACGACGACCTCAACCTCGCCCCCTCCCCCTTCCTCTCGTGCCCGGTTCTGCCGCCACGAGCTCTTGGGAAGGAGGAACGCGCTGGCGAGCAGCGACCCTCGCCGCCACCGTCGAAGGGCCAACGCTTCCTCTCGCCATGGCGGATGGAAGGAAGAAGCAGAGGTGGAAGGAGATAGGTGATGGAAGAATGTGGAATGCCTCCCCCTCCCCTCCTTATAAAGAGGCGGAGTCGGGGCTCGGCCGCCCCACTCGACCAATCCGGTCATCGGGGGCACAGGGAATCAGGACCGGACCGCTGCTCGAATCAGTGATGGCCTGGTTTCCAGCCTCCACCTCCTGCCACCTGCATGAGGGACACATGGCGAGCGAGCGGCATTGGAGGGATACACGAAGTGGCCGCTCCCCACCCCGTGATCATGGGGCGTGGGCGCCTTGAACACCACGACCCGAGTCCACCCGAGTAAATGGGCTGTGCCTCTATGCCTCCCTCCTTTTATGGGGAAGGCATGAGCCGCCTCTTTACCACGATGTGACGCATGCGTGAAGGAACGGCCCCATGCATGACCCCCACATCACGCACGACCTTCCACGTCGCGCTTTCAACGCGGGTCGTGGGGAAGCGCAGCGGACGGAAGTTACTATGGTAAAATCCGCCCACCTGCCCGCGCACCGTTCTGGGCCTAGCCCAACAACGCGACACGCTTATGTGTGGCCCAGGCCCGGGGCTCCTGTCGGTGTACAAAAGTAGGGGCTCTCCTTCTGACCCCTTTACTTGTGCATGGGCAGTCAGAGCCACGCGGCGCGGCCACACTTATCAGGGCAGAGGAGGGAAGCCGGAGAGAAGCCAAAGCACAAGACGACCAAGGCGACGCCAAGACTAGAAGCACAGGAGGGCAAGAGGTCGAGGTGGACTCCCTCGACAAGATCCTTGCCAAGGCGGCCCCCCCGCGGCCCCAGCAAGAGCCTTGCCGGGGCAACTTGCCCGATGCCAGCGGAGTGAACCACCCTTGAGCCGACCGGCTTCAACCTAACCAACTACGTTGGAACCAAGACTCGGGAGGCACCTCTGTGGTGGCATGCAAATCTTCATCAAGCTCATAAATATATGAGTTCAGATAAGGACTAGAAGACGGCGACCCTCGGCAGGATCCTAGCCGAGGAAATCCACAAGAACCCCGGCAAGATCCTTGCTGGGGATGACAGCAACGCCACGGCAAGACCCTTGCCGAGGGCGTCAGCGGGGCCACTACCAGGCCCGCACCAGCCAAGACTCCGCCGCCATTCGCTTGCAGCTGCATGCCCAACTAGCTGGGCAGGGACCTGCGTGGCAACATGCAGCTTCCAGGCCAAATCAGCAAGCACCTATGTGGCGGCATGCAGATCTTCATGAAGGCCCTACCACCGCGCCACCTCAGCCGCCTTCCTGCCTACATGGAGTTGCATGCATCGCCAGCCTGGGCGCATGTCGAAGCGAGGCGAAGCGGTAACGGACGGGACGGGCCCCGTTCCCGTCCCCGATAAAGCTCATGGACACCTATGTAGTGTATTTAATGCACTTTGTCCCGTAATGCCATGCGATAAGCTCGCGCATTGTAGGCCTTTCCACCTCCTGTGTGCAACTTTGGCAGCCCCTTTTTCCTATAAAAGGAGGCCCGAGGTGACCAGGAGGGGGATTCGGCTTTTTGGAACGGGACAGCCACCATAGCTAGTTTAGAAAGCTCAAGAACACTCAATACATCCATGAAAGCAGGACTAGGGTTTTACGCATCCTCGCGGCCCGAACGTGGGTAAACAATCCATGTGCTTACTCCTAAACCTCCTCTTCTCATGACCCCACGCGAGCCGACCGTAGAAGGGATCCCAGTGATCCCATAGGTGTCGTTCTCACCGACACTGCTCCGTGGCTGTAGTACACTCGAGTACTTTCGTCTTCAGACGATCAATGGGTTAAGTACCTTTCACATCACCTCACTACAAAAAAAGACACTTCCGTGATGATATGTGTTTGTCACAGTAGGTCACGTTTTCTGTCATACATGTATATCCATGACGATTTTATGACAGAATCAAGATAGTCATACATGTGCTATCGTAGAAGTGTTCCATGGCATTCACAAAATTATCATAACGGAAGTGTCCACTTCCATGATGATAAACCGCGCGTCATAGAAGTGCTTTCGTCAAGGGTGACCGACATGTGGAATCGACCGTAATGGCTCGCCGTTAAGCTATCGAGTCCGGTTTTGGATCCGATTACCCGTTAACAGGCCGGACCAATGGGGATTTTCCAAGTGTAAAATTCTCATTAGCCGACGGAAAAACGTGCCAGCTCCTCTTTCGGATAGATGTCATCCACTCATTGGACAGGAGGCGCCTATGATACGTCAACATGTGGCACGGCCCAATAGAGGCCCATTATGGTGAAAAGGCCAGCGCAGCTAAAGGCCCACCATGTTTTTTCAGACACTAGTGGGCTGGCCCGTTAACAGCCTGCCATGTTTTGGGTTAAATTGAGGCCCATATCAGATCAGGCCCATTCACAGCCTACCGAGTTTTGGGTCAAATTACGGCCCATATTGGATCACGCCCGTTAACATGCCACTGTACCTTTGGGCCCATTCTAAGACAGGTTTGTATTTCATCCTGTTAAGTGCCCATTTACCAGTTCTGCCCGATAATAATTTCGGCCTGTTAGCGGCCCGTGGAGTATCTGGGACTTTGACGGCCCGGTTTAACTTTAGGCCATTTAACAGCCCATGCAGAAACTGGGCTATTTCTTGTCCGAAGTAACTTTAGGCCTCTTAATGGCCCATATTCTTCATGGATAAATTTCAGCCCAACTAGCCTATCGGCATGTTAATGGCCCGTGTAACAGTTGGGCCTAATTACAACCCGCGTTCAATCCGGCCTGCTTACAGCCCATCAGATAATGGCCCGTGACACTTTTGGGCCTATTGCCCGCGTGGATACTGGCCTGCTTAAAGCCCATAATTTATTGGGCCAAACAGACCCAAGATATATTTTGGGCTCTTAGTTGCTCATCCTATTTGGGACCAACATGGGCCTTAGGTAGTTTCGGCCTATATTAGCCCGTGAATTTTTCAGCTCAACGCTAGCCCAATCTAGGCTTTAGCCTGCTAAAAAGCCCATGGTATTCTCTGGCCTAGCTGGCCAGAACATTACTCGGCCTATTAAAGGCGGGAAACTACTATAAGTTTAGACCTGCTAATCGCCCAAGATGATTATAGGCTCACGTTTTGGCCCAAATGAGTAATGGGCCGGCCTGAAGACCGACAACACTGAGACCCACTGAACCTTCCGGCCTAAATTACATCATACCGACTAAAGAATAAACCTAGATTATACAATAAAGAAATTATGACATATTACATCCAATGGGAATCAAAGTTCGCTACCGGTGATCATAAAGCACAACGTGACCGTGGATTACATACACAGGGCATCAAAGGTCGCCGCCAGTGCATATAAACACGCTGACAAAAGAATATACAAAACTAAGAGCACTTCAGAAGGCACTAGGCCTAGCAAGGTCGGGCCCCGCATGCAGCCGAACAAGCTGATGAGACCTCAGTTGTGTCAATGATAGATGCTTCATCCCTAGCTGTATGGCACCATAGTGCGCATGACAGTTCTCTGACATCTTCATTATATCTTTGACTTCAATTCGGAGCTGAGCTAAAGCAAGCCTTTCCGCTTTAAGTTGAGACTGAAGAAGTTGGACTAATTGAAGCAGCGATTGCACAGAGGTTGTCTCACACCTGCTCGTGAGTAGCTTCAACTCACTGTCTTCATCAAGACACGACCTAGGGGTCATCTCGGTGTCCTTAAGATGGTTTGGCTCACTATCTTCCCTAAAGTTCTGCCTGGCATAAGAGATACGACTCTGAAAGAGAAATAAGGAGACACATAACAGGTTTCACAATTATATAAGAAAATAAATGGATCTGTTCTGCATAAGGAACATGTTTTTACAACTACAATTTAAAATTGGTAGTTGTTGCATGCATCCAATCATATGTAAACAACAAAGTAAACAGCAGTGGAGGAAATGATGCCTATCCAAATCTATACTAGAACAAAGTTTGAAGGCTTGAGAAGGATAAACTTACATTACATGTTAACATGGGCTGGAAAAATCCCTTCTCCATGTTGATGGAAGGATAATTCAATAAATTCCCCAAAGAAAATTCTTTATAAGCGTTGCCATTATTCTACATTTTGCGAAGAGTAAATATAGATCAAATAATATTGGAAGAAACAGGGGATAATGAAGCTCAGGTGTAGACTGATGATACATAATCAAATAGCAATTAATTAAGTACGTCGTTACAAGGAAAGTACTGACAAGAGGAATAGAGACATCAACGGGTTCAGTGGCATTGGCTTTATTCAACATTTTGGTAAGAGTAAATGTAGATATGATAATTTGGAGAAAGTGGAGGGCAGGGCAGATAAGATGCAGAGTAATGCTAGATAATCAACTATCTCGTGATTCAAGTACAGTAATACCACCACCGTTCATTATTACTTGTCGCTCCTATGGATGTATCTAGCACTATTAAGTTCTAAATACATCCAATTGATCAACAATTAATTTGATACAGAGGGAGTACATGACAAAAGGTACTTACAAAAGAGCAATCCAAAACTTCATAACCATTGTGTTAATTCTACATTTATCTAAGAGTAAATATAGATCTTATAATTTCAAGCAAAGGGAGGATAAATAAGTGAACATTTACAACAATGAGTGTAAGTATGCTGACAAAGGGCAAGAGGTACTGACAAGAGCAATGCAGAGCCCCGTATTGTCGTAAGATCCTATGATCCTTTGAGCAAGGAGATTCATCTGAAATTAGTTTTCATACAAGAGAGAAGGTAAGGCACATGTATAAATTTAGGAGTTCAAATTTTGAATTGATATCATAGACAGTACCTGACGCTGGGCTCTCAGCAGTTCTTACAGGGGTTTGGCCACTGGAGTAGTGGTAAAGTGTGGTATAGTTGGGCCTGTGTTTTCTGTGGATGCTGATCTATCTGATTTAACAGGTATCACTACCTTTTCCAAATACCTAGTTTGTACTCCTTGAGGATCTGCACTCAGCCTCTTCCTTTTGGACATCTATTACGGAAGAACAATAGTTGACTGGAAAAACATAGTATGACGACACATGGAATAGTTACAGAAAATGGATAGGTATGGCATATACTCATATATGATGCTTAAAATAAGCAGATGGTGTAACAACGTAGAAGTAATGCAAGAGGTCAGATGCAAAATATGTGCGACCAATACAACCTTGCCAAGTTAGAACAAGCACCTTGATGGGTGAATAAGATAGACCATCCTCCACCATGCCAAGTTTGTTAGCCAGTGGATTGTTCCGCAATATTCCTCTCGTGCGCCCATTCTCATATTCATTTTGATAATGTTCAATACCTGACATGCATGGAAACATAAAAACAAGTGAGATTATCTTTGTAGTGCAGAAGTGATTATAATCCAATACTTCCTCCGTGTAAACCACTTTGGTGTGTGCATTAATATAATGTGGCCGACTACTAAAAATATGAGAGCTCCAGAAGTGATGATACTTCACAGATGACAACTTCAACATATAGTAAAGAAGAACAAGTCGACCTCACCTAACAGATTCAAAATATACTAAGGGAGAATAACTCGACCTGACCAGTCGACCACAAGAGAAGAGGATCATCTTAAAGAAGAGCAGAAGAGCAAGCAGATTGAAGATATTACAAGTCTTTCTATACAATGTCAGTTGGCCACCCATGATGAACCAGAGCGCACAAAAAATACTATTCCTTCCGGTCTCTCCATATGTAGCTCACATGCATTTCGAAACTAAAGTAGGAACATTTAGCTGACCAATTAAACATCTCTCAATTTTACTAATATCAGCATAATATCATATTTGAATTTGTACAACTAAGCTTGTTTCGCTCGATGGGTGGAGCAGTGATATTACGACACGAACCACGTAGGCTGATCGTGGTCATCATAAAATGAGGAAAACGTAAGCATAATGAGTATATTGTTGACTGTGGCAGTGGGATGGCAGATGTGAAGATGCAAACCGCGCAAAGGGTAGTTAGCAACCGATGTTTGCTTTGAAATAACAACTAAGATTTGGTATGGACAAGAAAATAGAGTCAACAAGTGACAAAGAAATGCAATTCTACTGTCTCCCTATATGTCGCGACATGCATTTGGAAACTCAAGTGGGACCTGTAGCTAACCAATTAAATGTGTCTGTTAACTAATATCAGTATCATATCACAATCATATTTGAACGACTAAGCTTTGGAATTTTTAGTGTTGTGTTGTTTAGCTTGAAGGGTGGAGTAATGCTAGTATGACGGAAAGCACCTACGCAGATCATAGTAGAGTAGATAAAAGGGGAAAACCCTAAGCATCAAGAGTAAAATCTGGAAAGTGGAACTAGCTGGACCAGTGGGTGGCGCACATGCTTTTCGAAACGAATATAGGAACATTAGGTGACCAATTAAACATTCTCTGTTTTAGTAATATGAGCATCATAGCAGATTCGTATTTCAACACATATGCTTTGGAATTATGAGTGGCATGTTGTCTCGCTTGATGGGTTGAGGTCTCGAGGAGCAGTGCTAGCACGACACACGGAAGTGAAGTACCTACGATGATGGTAGTGAATATAAAGGGGGAAACCATAAGCTTTACGAGTATGGTGACCATGCCATGGCGGATCTGAAGGTGCAAACTGGACAAAGCTACTTCGCAACCAATGTTTGCTTTCAACTAGCCACTATGATTTGGTACGGACAAGAAAAGTACATTAAATAATTTACGATCTATTTTCCGGGTGAGATCAATAACTTAAGCACATATGGAAGAGTACCACCTCTCTTGCGATGCCGTGTAGGCCCCTGCTGATTCGTTGAGGGTGTTGCGGTTGCGATGGCTATCGGCGGCGGGAAGAAGACTTTAGACGGCAGATGGCCGGGATGAGCGATATATCCTGTTGCCGTGGACGAGGCGGTCATACGAGTGGCAACGGCAAGGTGGACGATGGCGCCGATGAAGCGAGACGACGCGATGAAAGGATCCTGGTCTGGCACCGTGCATGAGAGACATCCATCTCTTATAGTGGACGATGGGGTAGGGGTAGCGGCTTTGACAAGGTGGAGGATGGGGTGGCAGAGGGAGGAGGCTGGCTGAAGTGGGGAGGTTGTTGTGGTGCCGACGGTGTATAAATGGGGAAATGGAGGGGGAGGGGGGATCTCAAACTTTGGGACGCGCTTGTCTGAAATGTGGGAAAGTTACGAACTTATCCCCCGTTTAAAATTTCGGACATCACGTCGGTTGGGGATTGGACGGTAATCTTGCATCTCCCAAATATTTTTCGGTAACAATTTCAGGCGAGGAGAGGGTGTTTTGCCGCCCACAGTTGGCGCCCATGCTATATGAACGGGGCTGACAGGTAGGGCGGGTGTGTCACGTCTGAGGGAAGTTACACATCTGCCCCTATTTAAAATATTAGCCTACATTGATTTCGGACGAGGAGAGTTTGTTTTGCCGCCAACCATGGATGAATGGGGAAATGGAGGGAGAGACACATGTCTTTCGGATGAGCTTGAATCAAATGTGTTTTGTCAGAGGCCGTTGTGTCACGTCTGAATGAAGTTACTAGTCTACCCGTATCGACAGCAGTGTAAATCCGGTCGATAAGGATGTTAAGTGTCAGGGGTAGACAGTAATTTCCATCTCGCAAACAATTGCTTCGGGCAGCCCACAAATGATAGTGGGTGGTTAGCCGCTTCGTTTAAAACTTGGGAGAATTAGCATTCACGTTTGCCCTTGGCCCTGGCTACTAAATCCAAATCCAATTTTTATTCGATTATGAACCACAGATAATTCTGCGTTTTGTTATTTATTTCTTCAAAACCACAACAAAGGTTTATTCCACCTTTATATATGAATATGATTTAGAAATGCAATGATCTTCGAATTCAGTAGGTTGGATACACTTTGAGTCAAACAATTATTTCATCCAATACAATATGCTCACACCAAAAACAGTTCACCTTATGTCAATCATACAAGTACTAAGGATTACCTCGCCTAAAAAATTCGGATCATTACAACTCATGGACAACATAGGGGGTCTTACAGCATAATCCATTCAGAGACATGACACAACATGCAAGTACAATAATCTAATGACAATTTCAACTGGTACCTAAAGAAGAACTGGGATTACCCCGGGCATCAGATAGCAGAAGCAGCATGACCTCCTCCATCTTCAAATGCAACATTCTTACTTACTCCAATTCTTGGGTTGCTTGCATAATGCGTGCAGCTAATTGCATGATTTCTAGCTTCAAGATCGAGATTACCTCATTCATGGAAGCCACACCATCTCTTTCTTCCTATAGTAGAGCCTCAAGAACTATAATATCTGTGCTCAGACTGCTCTCTGGCGGTGTTGCCTCTGAACTGCTACCATCTGGTAACATGGACGGCGCACTGCTTCCACAAATAGATTCTGGGGTTGTACATTGTTTCCTAGTGTGAACGACATCCTGAAAGGTTTCCGTTGGACATAAGTAAGAGATCGTTATTGCATGATCCAGGCAGTAAGCTTACATGGTAAACGACATATGAATTATTGCCAAGCATGGCAAGCTATATTTAAATGGTTTGAAGCAGCATCAACCAAAAAGAAATTAAAATGGGAAGATGAAACTAGGGATGTAAGTGGCAAATAAACGACATCCGCCAGTCCCATCTAGTTAGTTTTTGCTAGCTCCCAAGTTCATTTTCCTCAAAAAAAACTCTTTTGAACTATCATACCACTATTGGACATTAATCGGGAGTAAACGGAACCCAGTTGACATCCCTAGTTGAAAGGGAGTGTACCACCGCTATATTTAAGTTGCCAAGGCATCTAAGCAGTTGAAATAATCTAAGAAAGCACTTAACAGTGTGGCCTCATATAAACTACGAAGAAAGTCTTGTGATGAAGTTCAGAGGAAAAGTTAAGGACTCAAATGAACTAGGCATGCATTTCTTTATGATAGTACAAGAGGCATTGCTGACATATTGGCCAACTCAGGTATAGCGTAACAAGTAACAAACAAACATTCGAATCAAGCAATATAGCAAAGCAGACAACTGAACTATTTGTAATTCTGTAGGATTATAGGTTGAGGGCACAAGCCAAGAAAGCAGCCCACACGCATTACATTTCACATGTACTAAAACACACTGGCTTACCATATGTCGTTTTGAAGCCTCGCTGCCGTTGCAATGTTCTTTGAAGATATCGTCAGCATCACGTGGTTGCAAATCTAGTTGTTGTAGTTTATTCTGCACCCTCTATTTAGGTAAAATTAATTTTAATCGCATGCACTTGTCCGAATTGATCATCGATGGTTCATCTAAACTAATGAAAGAAGGGTGTGTGGATACACGACAATATATCTGCTTCCCTCTTTTTTATGCTTGTTCGAGGTGCCAGCCCCAAAAGAACAAATCTTTTGCTTGATGGGGTTGGCAGCTCCATAATTCATAGAAGTATCAAATTAGTCATGCAACTTGGGAAGATCAAGAACACACAAAAAAGTAATGAATAGAGGCTCGAAGCAGTGATGTGATAGCTAGCATCAGAAAATGTAGGGTAAAACAAACAAAAAGCAGCGAAACCACATGCTAGCTTGCTGATGTGTAATTAAGCATAGAGAACATGAAGCAGTCTGATGGAACCAACAGGTGGCATCAGAACAACACCATTATCATAAATATAGCATGCAAGAAGTAAAATAGTAGGCAGTGATATCTAGGAAGTACAGTAATACTTAGGACAAAACTAAAGCATATTAACTATATGTGCACTCGTATGTAATTTAGCACATGTAACATGTTCACTGCCAGAAGTATGGCCCTACAGGGGCAAGCAGAATAACACGTCTCATGAAAAATTAATGATGTCTTGAATAAATTCAACGGTGCGGTGCTTATGCTAAGAAAGTGAATGTAGGCGCCGGCTGTTGGATAATAGTACCTGATTCTCGGTGTCGTATGGGTATCGTTGGCATACTTGATACCTAAGGATCATCGATCGTGCTCGTGCTGCGGTTGAGTTTGGGCCGGCTGTCGCCGTCGCTCAAGCGGCTCCGGTGCTTCGGTTGCGGCGCCTATCGACATGCAAGAAAGCTCATCTGTGGTAAGTGAACTGTTGCACAATTAAGAAAAGAAAAACCTAAGGAGTACAAATCGAAATAACCTGATGAGGCTGCCGCGTTAGTAAAGCAGGGTCGGTGGAGTTGAATATGGCATCTTTGGAGCGGGTCCGGTGCAGTGGACGAAGGCTTCGGCGGGCGCAGTGTATGGTGCTTTTGGTGAGGCGGATCTATTGCGGCGGACGAGGGCTTGTATGAAGGGCCAGCGATGGGGCGGACGAGGGAGTCAGTGAAGGGCCTACACTGTGGTGGATGAGGGTGCCGGTTAAGTAGATCCGGTGCGGTGGACCATGATGGCGGTCAAGGAGATCTGGAGCGGTGGACAAGCTAGTCGGTGAAGCGGCTCCGGTGAAATGGTGAGTTGGCAGTTGGGGGTTCCAAGGTGTGGAAGGTAGATCCGGCGGGGTGTGAGGTCCACCGCTGCGATGGAGGACTAGATTTAGTGGCTTGCCATGGTTGGGGGGTCGGGGTGGGGAAGGGGAGGGTGCTCTGGGGAAGAATGTTGGGGGCAAAGAAGGGAAAACAATGGAGTTACCAAAGCATCCCTTTTCCATTCATGTGGCAGGGGTAAAATAGGAATATCATAGGGCTAAACTTTCGGGCGCGAGATATTTCGATGTGAGCGAGAAGATTCAAAGCTTTTGGCGCCTGAAATTATAAGTGTTCTTCTCTTGTACGGCCGACTATGATATCATTGCAGAGAATTTATTTGTTTTGCACACAAAAAAGTGCAAGTTTTGAAAATCAATGTCTCCAACTCGAAACATAGATTGTCCATCCAATTCAAATTTGGATCATTGATCAAGTACAAGCAAATACCATCATACGGTCCAATTTAAATGAAATTCCAAATGTGTTTATCCTAAATATGATGACAAAAGAAAAAATGTGTATGTGTATAAATAAAGTGGATGATTATAAAGTTTGAACTTGCCCATATGTGTATATCTCTAGGTTTGGTATATGAATTTGAAATCACGAAATCCCGGCTTAAAAATTGTACATCCATTTAAATGAATTGCAAAAGCTAATGATGGAGTCGAATTCCAAAATTCCAATCTTAGGTTGTAATTCTGGTACATCAAGGTATATCACGCATGTTCAAAAGTATCATTATCTCATAGTCCAAACTGTGAAACAAATTGATCAACCATGAGTGCAAACACTATTGACCATATATATCTCATTTGCGCTAAAGTCCCTCATATATAGACACCTCACTCTTTATCTGAAGCCCCCCCCCCACACAAGATGTTCTCTCCCCCAGACACGAACACATGAGCACACTAACACCCCCCCTCTCT
This sequence comes from Triticum aestivum, assembly GCF_018294505.1. NCBI lineage: Eukaryota > Viridiplantae > Streptophyta > Magnoliopsida > Poales > Poaceae > Triticum > Triticum aestivum. The sequence goes on from NC_057794.1 coordinate 161,222,744, forward strand.
TATAAAGTCCGGACCCCAATATAGGTCTCTATCACTTTGTCTCCCGAGCATGCACACATCTCTTCCCCCACTTTCTAGGTCTCCAGGCATCTCTCTTTGACAAGCACACACACATTATGTAGAGTGAATCTTTCTCATAAACACAAAATGTCGCCCCCAAACGTCTATCTCCCTGGTTATGTGGTTCTCGCACACTCACCTCACACACCACCCCACTTCAAACAAGCACACTTTGTCTCCTTGTGCACCACTCTCCTCTTTCTATCTCTCCCACATGCGGACCCGCCCCAGCTCCTTCCCTGTATAAATATATGCCGTGACTCCTTCCATAGCTCCCTAATGTATTATCATTCTCAATCTCACACATTGTTCTCTACAGCATCTATTCTAGATCTCTCATGAAGTCCCTATCACACACACGACGACTCGCTTCCCGTGCGTCTCCATACATAGGCCAATTTCGAACAACATCAACATTGTCTCCCTATCTATACACCATTTATGGACACAAATGACCCCTCTTCCCCCTCTCTTCCTCTCTCTCTCTCTCTCTCCGTGGCTCTCTCTCTCTCTCTCTCTCTCTCTTGAGCGCGCGCGCTCGCTCGCTCTCACACCCCACTCCCACACACACTCGATGTCTCTTCCAAATAGTCTGCTCCCAGTCCACAACCATGCTATCCCGCTACTACACATGCCTTTGTCTCTCTATGACACACATGTCACACCATTCCCCCTTCCCTTATACTAGGTTTACATCATTAATGGTCTCTCTACTCCACATACACACACTCCCTCTCACACACAAACGCACACACAAACACACACAGACACGCACAAACACCCATTTATCTGGATCCTCATCTCTCCCCATGTCCGCATGTGTATCTCTCACACACACTCTGTGAATGTCTATGTGTCTCCATGTTACACAACGCAAAGACCCATGTACATGTCTCTCTCTATACTCCAACACATAGACACAAAGAATCTCTTATCATTGCCTCAATCTCTAGACATCTCTCTCTCTCTCTCTCTCTCTCTTGCAAACACGCCCAACAAGGGTTTCCCCGTGAATAACTTACCGTCTATTCATCAACAGTCGTGGCAGTACGGCGAACAAGAGACGTGAAAAAGCATAAATCTACATGTGCGTAGACCACCTAGTATGACTACTAGGACTAGAGAAAGCCAAAAAATCGTCGCCATCACCCCCTCCTTACCGGCGACGGGAAAAACCTTGGTTTTACACAGTCAAGAAGTCATTGTGCTAAGGCCTCACATGCTGAGGCGTTGAATAGTATGTAGATCCTAGTTTACGGAAACAAGTATCGATAATACATTTGTATCTCCGTACTTATATTTCTTCTCTTATAAAAAACCGAGTTGGTGATGATTGTACGCGTGCCATCTTACAATATAGACCGTCCGATCTATATCTGACGGATGGAAATTAAACTAAACGATACCCGCACCTCTCTCCACACTTGCAGACAAGGCCTTCCCTCGTCCATCCTTATCTCCAACAACCTCATTGTTGAGCAATTAAAAAGGAAGCCTTTGGAACAAACTGGCCTGGTGGCCGCAGCCGGCGTCGCCCATGCCCATGCCCCCCCTCAGTCCGACCACCAATCACCACCATGCCCCACTCCTCTTCACCTTATCTCCTACTTCTCGAGATATCATTAGTTTTTACACATGGTATTACTCCCGCATGGGTCATCACAACAAGTGTTCTATAAAAAAATGCATCTTGATGTTCCGTGCAATGCACACACATCTTGCTGGTACTCCTACAGAAGACTAAGTTGGTGATGATTGTGTGTCTGCCATCCGTCATTTCTGACCATTAGATCTACATCTAACGACTATAAGGTAAGTTGTTGCCTTTTCTCGCCAACATCCCACTTCTCTACCAATTTGCAGAAAATCCATAATTAGTACCTTCAAACCAACCACATCCCTTCCTCACCTCACCAAAACAGCCCAAGGAATATATTCTGGTTGAAACATAATATATCTCTAGTGATGTATGTATATCAAAATTAGATTGCTTTGTATCAAGTTTGTGAATAAGTATTATTCTAATGATAATCTGTTGCAACGCACATGAACATTGCTAGTATTTCCATCCATGCAAAAAAATTCTAGTATTTCCATAGTTTCGAGTTTTCCATCAAGATATTAGTCACTCATGGTTGATATTTACTTTCAATCACGTACACATATGCACTATGTAACTAGCCTTGCTTATTGGCGTCCAAAGCTTAACATTCACTCCTACTTACAATATGTCGAGTATTTAACAAAAAAACTACCACTTTCAACCAGCCCTTGGAAGAAACTATAGTACAAAAAATAGCAAAAACATACCCAAAATTTCTTAATCCGCACCAAAAGCTACTACCTAGTGCAGATTAGGCTCGTTCAAACTCATTTATGACCGCGTTGGCCCACACGTCCATGCTGACGAGGCAGCTGAAACCAACACATTTTGGTTGACCGTTGACACAAGGGACCCACATTTGACCTTCTATCATGTTATTCCCTCTCAAATCATTGTTTTTCCAGGACATTACTTAAAACAGTACTGAAGCGTGTTCATTGGTGGCGCCAGTGATGAACGAGTTGGCCGCCGCTCCGCCGGACAGGCCGGACGCCACGATGGCCTCCGCACGGGTTGGCAGGCTCGCCCGAGCGTGACTCACGAATGAGCAAGCCGCCGCGCTGGCCTTCGCTTGAACCAGATGGCTGGCCTTAGCGCGCCGCGCGCGAGCAAGCCGCCGTGCCGCCGTGCCAATCTAGCTAGCAAACCTTGCAGACAAGTAGCTGGACCGAGCTATCTTGGCTAGCTAGCTGCTGTGAGCGCCAGATAGAGCTGGCATCCGGGCTGCCGCAAGATGGGCTCTACACCGCCGGCGGTTTTGACCTCGCCTTCTGCCGGCAACGGTAGCTGCATCCCATGGCCGAGGATGACTAGGTGGACGGGCCGGAGGTAGGAGGTCACTCGGGGATTTTTGTGCAGATTGACATGTAGGTCCCACAAGTCATAACACCAAACTTATCGGTTGAATAGAAGGCATTGACTTAAGGGGCGGTGGGTTGAAACATGCCTATAATGGCACTTTCAGAGTAGTCGTTTCTTGGTAGGGCTGGTTTGTAAGGGCATGTACAATGGTTGATAAGGTAGTCTTATCTTAAGTCTGCCATGTATGCAAGTGGTAGTAGTTTCTTGGCATTATTAGTGGTTTCTTGTATGGAACAATGTACTACTAGCGACAAAAGGCGATTGTATGTTGTGTTGTACTCCAACGAGTACTACTAGTGGTCGCGGGAGTGTATAACTTGTTTTGTGGGTTTGATCCCGGCCGAACGCACGGAGACCTTTTTTAAATAGTAGAATTGCTGCGAGCCAATATTGTACACGGGTAGTTTGAGTTTTGAAGTAAAACGGACATGTCACACCACAATCTGGGTGCACTCGATAGCCAAGCCACGTGAACGGGTTTTTCTTCCCATCATCTCGTGGCTCGCGTGCTCACCCTAGCCACACCTTGCTTGAAGCTTCATCGTCAGCTAGTAGCATATTTAAACTAGCGCCTCCCAATTAAGCCCGAGGAGCCGGAAAAGCCTGGCGCGACATTGGGAGCTATGCAATATGGCTCTGTACGTAAAGTGCTAGTACTCTATTAGTAGTACACTATAGCTTGTGGCGTTGCACGCATGGACTTCACCCCGTTATCGACTCTATAAAAGAAATTCCTCTTGACGTGATTTTTTTTGAAACGGAGGCAAAAGCTTTGCCTCATCTCATTCATAAAGAAGGAACTACTAACAAAGTTCGACGAGATCCATTACACCTACACAAATGGAAGCGAAAAGCCTTGTCTCGTTGTATCAAATAACTCAAATGTTCTGACCCCGCATTAACCATCGCTGATAAACAGGCTGCTAGTGTGTGCGTGAGAGGAGTGGCTGAGTAGGCCAGCTACGCGCTTGAATAGAGCACCGAGAGTACCCACTACGTAGTTGTACTTTCCCTGCATTGATAGTATGGCCGGAGTACTGTTCTCTAGAACCATCATTGTACTATCAATGCAGGTAGTACTACCCTCCACTTCTAACTGTAGCTCCTTGGCCCTGAGATTAAGAGTTCAAAACTGGTGCACTATACTTGAAGCACAGTATATCGCACTACTAGTTGAGAAAGTAGTACTAGTACTGCCACAGTACGAGTACATAGTAAATAATAGCCTCACCCCTTCGCTAAGGAACGATCGAGGAGGTACAGTTGGAAGGGATGAGGCCATGCGGTTACTACGCTCTTATCTCCTCCTCACCAGTTCCCCTCCCCCCGAAGAGAAGGCAGTTCGTCGCTGCTCCCATGGACTCGCCAGGCGGTTCTCCTCCTCATCGGGGCTTCAAGACCTTGGACGACGATCCTCTCGGAGAAATCGCACACTGCTCCGACGTCCTCACCGCCGCAAGACTCGGTGCTTCCTGCACCAACTTTTTCAAGATGGTGCTTAAACAGGCTTGTGAAAAGGCCATGCTTGTTGGTCTTCCATGCGTCATTGAGGAGAAGGTTCTTCTATGGGACAATCCTTCAGACAGTCCACCACTCCCTGGCCACGGTTGCACGTTGACTCCGCTAGAGTTGCCGATGTTGAGAGGTAGTCGGATTTTGTCCGATGAGAAGGTCAGTGATGGAGTTTGATCATGTAGTACTTAGTTATTCCATTTCCATCCTGTAATTTCTCTACTGCCGACCGTCCTATATATAGGTTTGGGTCGGTGCCAACAAAGATTTGCTTGCATACCTCCGGCCGGATACCACCATCATTTTGCACGACATCCACAGCAGTGCGGCCATTGCCGTAGACCCCTTCTCAACCATTGGGATCGTCCTTCTGGATAGGTTGGGCTTAAATACATATGATGATGCCTACATGAGATTGAAGAAGATAACAATTGCAGACCCGCCGTCAAAGCGATGTGGCTACGATTATTACTATCTCATCGCGGTGTTCGACATAAGGATTTCCATCAATGCAAGAGGCAGTAACGGCAGAGGCTGGCGCATGTCTGCAATGACAGATTTGTACACCTACACATTCGAAGACATCGTGCGCCATCTAGGCCGCATCTTCATGGTGACAAGCCAGGGTACTTGTTTCATCTTGTTACCATCCTACGGTATGAGAGATTACAAACGGAATGCACAAACCATCATTTGCATCCCTAACGGTACTCCACAATTTTGCAGGGACCAGTCATCCCCCGATCAAAATAAGATTGCTGATCCTGGATGTGCATTTGCATCCGCGGTGGTCTAACCTGGAACCTTGTAGCTGACTTTGGCATATTGGGATCAACTATCTTAGCAGTTGTTACCCATGGTACCACTGATGTGCAACATGGTCACACAATCTACCATGATCGTACTCTCACCACCTACCAAGGTTTTACATTTCGTATTATATTTTTTAACCCTCTCGCCTTCTCTTTTGTTGTTGTACTACTTACTAGTACTAGTAGGAGTAGTTTTTACCTTGGAGGATGCGTATAGCTAGCTGGGCCCTTGAGGACTTGAACCCACTAGATGCCACCATTTTTGTTTTTCCACGTCTTACTATCTCATCCATGTAGCCGAGGGTGGCTATATATAATAAGCCGGTTATTTTACTTCCTCTATAACGAAGTAGTACTATTTGCTGCACCGTATTACTGACCGCCATATTTGCGCACAATATTATTATGCATGGACCTTGACTGTTTACGTAACCCTGTGTCCAGATCTGAGATGTCGCGTGTACTACAATAACGGCGCCGAGTTCGACCCCCGTGAAGCTACGTTGGTGCCGAGGAACACTCTTGGAGAATACTCGCTTTTCATTGGGGACGGGTACCCCATTGTGAACCGGATGCAACCTTTCATGCATGACACTGGAAGGCCTGTCGTTCATGAAGCATGGTTGTGTCTTTAGTGCGCACCGCCGGATGAAAAACATGCTGGGACACGCTATCCCTGATTTATGCCGCTTCAGCTTGGATGAGTCTCCATCATGTGGAACCGAACTAGAAAGCTATGACAATGATTCCCGTTGCCCACCGCTATGGGTCATGCCATCCATGAAGAACACTTGGGACTGGAACTTGGAGGAGGACATGTAAACCATCTATGACGTGTAAGTGGGGTATGGTAAATTGTGAACGGTAGTGCTGTGAATATATGTAGACTAGTCGTGCACAAATTTATCCCATGAATTGGAGATGAACTTGTGTGGCATATTGGCATTTGTCCTTTAGAATTTATTAATAGTAAATGTGTTATGTGTACGTGCAACTTGTGTGGCTGTTGCACGGGATCCAACACGCTCATTGAGAAAAAAGGTGGCACAACTTTGGATATAGGTGATATGGCAGCATCATAAGTAGCATCGTTCACTATAGTTGTAATACTCCTACTAGGACGACTACTCCTATAAAACCTTGTGCTTGGCTCTTTTCCTCTTCAGGAGGTTCAACAGTTCATACTTGTGTGAACCTTGCACTTGGCTCTTCGCCTCTTCGAAAGGTCCAATGATGATGATACTACAGTACAATATACTTATGGCAATCTAACACAGATTGAACTGCTGCACATCCACTTCGAGGGCGAGGGCGAGCAAGAGGGAGAGGGAGAGAGCGCTGTAGTCAAAATGCTCTTCTCGTCCTGCGAGCCACCGCACGCGTGGGCGAGGGAGAGGCGTTGTAAGCAAGCTTCTCCTTGTTCAGCGAGTTGACGGGACACATCAAAGCAGTACAAGTACTAGTCCTTTCCGGTTAAATATGGCTTAATTTGAAACGAGAAAAATACACTCGCGTTCAACATATGTAACAATACGCTCTTTACGGTCACTATATATAGTTTTGCGGTGTTTATATGATCACTAGCTCATCGTAGAGCACTGTACTGCACCCTACTTACAGGCCACAGAGTCGACGTGACACTTTGTTGACTGGTTAAATTGTCACCTAGTTTCTGGATCCAACTGTCAGTTAGCAGAGCAAAGAAATTAGATGAACAAAAATTTACGCCGGCGCGACAGGAGTCCATCCCTTGCGCCCGAACCACCTTGGCTGTGTATGTGAGTGCATGCACATGTACTCCCTTGGTCTTCCAACAAAGAGTGTACATCGGCTAAAAAACAAAGAGTGTACATCTACACTTCCAATGCATTTAGCCTTTAATCTACAATCGACATTGATTGACTAATGCACCAACTTGTGCTCTAGCTATAGCTACATGTCTATCCTTAATTACAGCATGCAAAAACCTTAATTTAATCTTCTTCTCTCAATGGTCGCATGCACACATAAATCTGCTACTTTTGGGCGTTAATTATGCCCTGGTCAATGTGTAAATCTCTAAATGTACAGTCTTTCACGGACGTAGGGAGTATGTTGAGCACTTGAGCGTGAGCGTGTGCGTTGCGTCGCGTGCTATGTGCGGCATGGGTGCGTGAGTGTTGCGTGTGTCCATGTGTACGTGCGAGTGTTGCATGTTGCATGCATGGATGAGGCTTTTACTCTACCCCATTGGCATGTTCATATTTCAAGCTTCCTCTGTTCCCTCCATATTGTGATACTCCCTCTATTCCCAAATACGGAGTAAAAGCCTCCCTCTGTTCCTGCGGAGTATTTGTCTCTCTAGAGATTTCAACAAGTGATTACGTATGGAGCAAAATGAGTGAATTTACACTCTAAAATATGTCTACATACATCCGTATGTTGTATTCCACTTGAATGTCTAATAAGATAATATTTAGGAATGGAGGGAGTAGCAAATAAAATTAAGTTCTCTTGTTTTTCCCTCCTTGGTCATGGTGCACAACCAAAGATGACTCACCTGGATGGAGGGAGTAGATGGTCAAAGTTTGACACAAAATTAATGCATTGGTAAACATAATTTTTTGTGGAAAACGAGTGCATTAATTGAGTGTTTTTGCAAACTAAAAATATATTCCACCACTCATCATCTACCTCGGTTGATGAGATTTTTGAATTGAGCCCTATAAAACGAAAAGGAGGTAGTACTAGCACTCCTACATTTATTGGTGCCAGGTGCCTTGGAAAATGTTTCATCTTGTTGGACAGGATAAACGATGCTTACATGGGGTACTAAGCACAGTAAAAACTTTAGCAACTAAAGCTCCCAATGCTTTCATGTACAAGTGCTTAACTTGTTGGTGCTAAGCATCCTTTATTTAATGATTTTGTAACTAAAGTTCTTAATGCATTGGTGGGATTATTCCATTTAAGTCTTTTGTCTAGGTTATCGCGCTTAGTACTGGGGTCACCACACTTATCTTTCCTCTTAATTACCTTGCCACATCAGACTTTTTGCCTACATGGCAGCCTTAGCACCTGTACAAGGCGGAGCATTGGGAGTGGGCCGAGCGTACAGGCATATGGACACTGTAGATAGGAAGTCTTCGCGATCCATTATTCCCCATCTCGGTAAGAGAGAACTATTCAACTAGTCTTCACAGTGAAGTGACAATACACGCTACAGCAGATGAGACACTTGATTAAAAAGCTGAATCAACGTGTTCATGTTACTAAATCAGCCTTACCCAGTACTGCCATCATGTTTCCCAGTGGAGCACGCTTGCGCAAATACGACTACGCACCTCTCTCCTCCATTAACTGACATATGGGCCCTCTTGAGGTAGACCCACATGTCATCGGCGTAACTATTTACACTCCGAAGGGTGATATATCCTAGTAGTAGTACTAGTAGAATTGAGATTTAATGCACTTTCTTCCCCGTCTTTCACTCTTCTTCCTCCTCTCTTCTTCTTCCTGCTCTCTTCTTCTTCCTCCTCTCTTCCCCATCGTCGGCCGCACACCATTTCCCCCCGCTCATTGCTCTCTCGCCCGCGCCATCTTCCTTGGTAGCTCACGTGTACCATATCCACCCGCTCACTGCTCGGCCACACACGCCATTTTCTTTGCTCTCCCGCCCGAATCCATTTCCCCGCTAGCTCGCAGGCACCCGAAACCCTATGGAAGAACCGACTAACACGCAAAGATGTGATTGGAATTCCCTCCCCGATTTTCTCTTGGAGCAGATCTGTAATCGTATGGACCTCCTCAGCACCGTTAGTCTGGCCGCATGGTCGGTGTCTTTGTACCGTCTACTCGTCTGCAACTGGCTGGCTCTTTTCAAGACACCCTGCTTGCTGATGCCCGATCCTCGCAGGGGGCCCAGACACCGACTTGACGATCCTACGGAGGTTGCCATGGTGCCCCTCGACATGCTACCACTACCCGTACACCCGTCCTTCATGTGCGGCCACTACTGGGCGGGCATGAAGGCCAACTGGATCGTCCTCATCCATCAATCCGGTAGTCCGTGGCGTCTCATGGATATCTACACCCAGCGAGAGATCACCCTTCCAATGTTGGATACCGCCGCCATCGAGCCTCGTGGTCCGTCGGATACTCCTGCCTACTACGCACGAGATGCGTCGAGCTTTTGGCTCAACCTCTATTTGCTGAAGGTTGCAATCTGCGAAGTGCCCACACTATCACTAGACTACATGGATTACAAGCTCATTGCCATGTTCAACATGGGATTAGTCTATCTAGAATCAAGTCGCCATACATGGTTATGGCTCATCATCGATCCTCTTCACCCAATATTTATGTCTGATGCTATAGTGCACGATGGCATCGTTTATGCGGTTGACGCAGAGATTGGCTGCCTATACTGGCGGAATCTATCATCATGTAATTGTTCTGTATCATCTCATCTTTACCTTAAGAATACGACTGCCTATTCATTGTTACAAATTTAGAATATATAGTATGTCTATAACCACATCATTGCTATACGTTCCTCTCATTTCCTAGATTTTTATGACCACACATGTTATTGTTAGAGTTGATATGAGAACAATTGGCATATAATGATTGTTAGAATAGATATTATGAGAATAGCCTCATGATTGCTATATGTTACTATCATTTCCATGATTTTTATAACAACGCATGTTATTGCTTAGAGTTGATATGATAACTGTAGTAAGTGCTATGATAGAATATGAGTAGGCCCTGTCATATATGTTTTCCTCTCATTGTTACATGATTTTTGAACCATGATATATTGCTAGAATATGAAAGCCATTGGCTTATTTTTTTAACTTGGGGTATGATTATGACCACGGCATTGCAATTCTCTGCCTATGATATGTGTTACTGTTATAATAATCTTAATTCCACACATACTCTAAACATGATTGTTTATTTTTGTCCTTTTGGTCTCCAATTTGAATTGTTGCAGCAGACGCAAATGCACCGGCCTTCATGATTCTAGGATCTGGAATCATACCAGCCGATGGGTGCTGGTTTATCGCTCATTCAGCTGACTGCGGTCATTTGATGCTCATTTCCACGTACCAAATTGACCAAACCATTTCATCAAACCACATGCAGTACAATGCCTGGGGCGTTTGTGACATTGATGGCTATGGCTGCTTCGTGTTCGATAACGATCCCAGCTCCGTTGGGCCAGGCGTATTCAACTGGAAGCGGGTTTCAATCCTCGGCAACCACTCCATGTTCCTCGGGCTCAATTATCCGATCATCCAACTAATCATCGATCATATCACTGGCGATGATTATTGTGCTATGCAACTCCCATTCGCCCGGGGGAACTGTGTTTTCACATCAAACCATGGGTTTCATGAATCACCATATGCAGAGATTCGTCAACACAACTTGTTGCCAGATAATCTTCAGTGTGTGAAAGGCATAAAGCTTCCATGCGATGCATGGCTTTTGCAAACCGGACATGCGGCGATGTGGTTCATGCCAATAGCAAATATGCACAACTTGATTCATACTGATATCTAGACTGAGCCATGTGTCCTGCTGATATAGCATGACCCTCTTTTGTTGGATATTATGTACTGTTGTTAGTTTCAAGCACTCCTCTTGTTAGAAGGATATATACCTTTCTAGGATCAAGTGCATCCTAACTCACCTCCATAGGATGTTACTGATAATGATGATGGAGATGTTGTGTAGAATATATATATATCAGTTAGGCTTCAAGTTTGTACTTGTTGGTGAAAGTGTTGTCCAATGGGAATTATATTTTGTATTACTCATGTAGCCTACAAAGTCTATCGCATAGCCTTGTAACTTCTTACCCCATTTATAAATTTGTACTAGTCCTTTATACCGTATATTGCGCTACTCGTACTACTATTCCCTCCTGGTTTACTGGTCCCCTTCATAATTTGTGTCAAATTTTGACCATAAATTTCACTAACTAAATGTTAATGCATGTCACAAAAAATTATATCATTTTATTTGTATTTGAACATAGTTTCCAATGGAATAATTTTAGGTGACATGCATGGACATTTTCTTAGTTAAACCTATGGTTAAAATGTGACACTAAACACGACTAGTAAGTAGTACAGTAGTAGTACTAGTATATGTCAGTCAAATTATTCATCATGTCCACACATTGAATTGACGTGACAACACGCTGCACATGAGGTGACACAAGAATCCCGGCGGCGTCTTCGGCTATCGTGGACTTCAGATTTGGAGTACCACTTATCTGTCGAAATCTTTCATCATTCACTTAAAACAGTCGATTGATCATACATTGAGTACCATATAACTGGAATTAACCGATGCAAGTCCAAGAAGGATTGGCCGGTGCTGCCGGCTGGCGTCAAGTTCGATCCCACAGATCAGGAGCTGATCAAGCACCTTGAGGCCAAAGTGACAGCTGACAGCGCGAGATCTCACCCTCTCATTGATTTGTTCATACCAACCATCGACAGCGAGCACGGCATATGCTACACCCATCCTAAGAAACTTCCAGGTAAGACACTGATCGGCCGTCTACTTGCACAAACATATTCCTTTGTTTATAGCTCTATTTCTCTTTTTAGACGCAGACCTAGTGAAGCAATTACAATTTGACAGTTAATAAAAAGTGAAACAAGTGACTGCAACATGCCAAAGATGTTATGAAAATGCCAACCACGTACACTAAAACCTGTATTCGACAATACTGTAGGTATCACACCGAGTGGCCTAAGCAAGCATTTCTTCGAGCGCAATTCTAGGGTGTTCAAAAGGGGCACGTGGATGCGTCGCAAGATACAGTCGGAGTGCGGCATGCACCGGATGTGGCACAAGACCGACAATACCCTACCGGTGGTGGTCAACAGCCGGCAGACGAGTAGCAAAAAGGTTCTGCTGCTGCACACTAACAAGAACTTCGACCAGCAGAGGACCAACTGGGTGATGCACCAGTACCAGCTCGGGGACCTGGAGCAAAAGAAGGGGCGGGAGCTGGTCCTCTGCAAGATTTTCTACCACACGAACACTAGGGCCAGGAGTAAAAAGATTATAAGTTAGTTTGGTATTGATACTTGTACTACCTTGTGGTCCGCAAGTTGGTATTGTTGTTAATGATCTTTCGGCATGAACTTGGAATTTGCTTCCAACAATTATCATGCCGAGGGTCAACATGGATATAAAGCTGAATCATTTGTTTCGAAACGAATTTTCAGGCAGCTGATTTTTATTTGATGGGTAGCATAAGCACCTACCGTTTGAATTCCCAGTTCTTCAATTTTTTTGAAACAAGTGCATGCACTTATTATCATGATGAAAAAAAATATACCTGCTGCATCCCAGTTATCAGTCTGTACTTGCAGAATTCTCTCGTTTGTTGAGCAGGTATATTGTTTTTTCAGGTTGAGCAACTTTCAACTGGGCTGTAGACTGCCCATGCTTGGTTTTGTTTTTAACAGGCCCAGCCCATAATGACAACAGGGCACAAAGATCCAGCAGGTATCTACTGGCCTCTGGCCCGCCATCATTAGTTATATTTTGTCTTACAACATCTGTAGGCAGTTTTTTACTAAATCAAATACATAGCCCAGTTCTATTTTCCTCTTGAAACGCCATGTCCTACATACGTTCTCTAATCTCTACCTATAGTTTTACTAGTTCATATACACGCATCATTATATTGAAAATACATAAAGTTCCCTTTTCATATTTACATCCTTATTTTTGTTGTTGTTTTCCCTCCCAGCGCTGGTTTTTTTACCACTGGTTTTCCCTTAAACCAACTCAATTGTCCCACGTCTTATTTGCTGTAACGCCCTCAATGCGGCTATATCTCCCACGTGTCGAAGCACGACTTAGAGGCATAACCGCATTGAAAGCAATGTCGCAAGTGAGGTAATCTTCACACAACCCATGTAAAACATAAGGGAAAGAGATACATAGTTGGCTTACAATCGCCACTTCACACAATTACATGAATAAAGCATTACATCATCCAGATACAATCAAGGTCCGACTACGGGACCAAAATAAAAGAAGAACCCAAAATGCGACAAAGGTCCCTGATCGACCCCAACTGGGCTCCACTACTAATCAACTAGAACGAAACAACACAAAGGGCAAGATCTTCATCAAGCTCCTCCTTGAGCTTGGTTGCGTCATCTGCACGGTAACATAGGCACCTGCAAACTGGTTTTGGAAGTATCTGTGAGCCACAGGGACTCAGCAATCTCGCACCCGCGAGATCAAGACTATTTAAGCTTATAGGAAGGATGGAGTAATGAGGTGGAGCTGCAGCAAGCGACTAGCATATATGGTGGCTAACATACGCAAATGAGAGCGAGAAGAGAAGGCAAAGCACGGTCGATAAAAGTATGATCAAGAAGTGATCCTATAGCAACCTACGTCAAGCATAACTCCAACACCCTGTTCACTTCTCGGACTCCGCCGGAAAGAGACCATCACGGTTACACACACGGTTGATGTATTTTAATTAAGGTCAACTTTGGGTTTTCTACAACCGGACGTTAACAAATTCCCATCTGCCCATAACCGCGGGCACGGCTTTCGAAAGATAATACCCTGCAGGGGTGTCCCAACTTAGCCCATGACAAGCTCTCACGGTCAACGAAGGAATAGACCTCCACCCGAGACACTCCGATCAGACTCGGTATCCCGGTACAACAAGACATTTCGACAGGGTAAAACTAAACCAGCAACACCGCCCGAATGTGCGACAAATCCCGATAGGAGCTGCACATATCTCTTTCTCAGGGCACACTCAGATGAGCAATCCGTACAACTAAAACCAAACCTCGAGTTTCCCTGAGGGGGGCGCTGCACAGGGCTCTAGTTCGGACCAACACTCAGAGGAGCACTGGCCCGGGGGGGGGGGGTTAGAATAAAGATGACCTTGAGTCTGCAGAACCGAAGGGAAGGTGGTAGGTTGTTAGTGCAAATGGTAAAACCAATGTTGGGCATTGCTGGAAGAGCTTTACTTAAGGCGAACTGTCAAGGGGTTCCCATTATAGCCCAACCGTGTAAGGAACGCAAAATCCGGGAACATAACACCGATATGACGGAAACTTAGGGCGGCAAGAGTGGAACAAAACACCAGGCATAAGGCCGAGCCTTCCACCCTTTACCAAGTATATAGATGCATTAATTAAATAAGATATATTGTGATATCCCAACAAGTAAACATGTTCCAACAAGGAACAACATCTCCATGTTCCAACAAGGAACAAACTTCAATCTTCACCTGCAACTAACAACGCTATAAGAGGGGGCTAAGCAAAGCGGTAACATAGCCAATCAACGGTTTGCTAGGACATGGTGAGTTAGAGGTTTGACATGGCAATTTGGGAGGCTGACAAGCAAATGGTAGGCATCGTAGCATTGGCATAGCAAAAGAGCGAGCAAACTAGCATAGCAAAGATAGTGGTGATTTCGAGGGTATGATCATCTTGCCTGAAGATCCCGCAAGGAAGAAGAACGAATCCAAGAAGAAGACAAACGGTCGTAGACGAACAAATCCTCACAACTCCGGAACGAAACCGAAGCTAACGAGAGAAGCAACCCGGAAAGAAACAAACAACATAGTAAACACACAAGCATAAACAAGTCATGATGCACAAACAAGTATGATGCATGTCCGGTTTAATGAGGCATGGCATGGCAAAGTGCAACAAACAATCCTACAAATTAAATGGAGCTCAATATGCAACGAGGTGCATGTTGACGGAACACCCACATCAATTATTTAGTTATCTCTCGTTTAAGCTGCCCAACAATATTAACTGTTGTTTAAACATGGCAAGAGGTGAAGCATAATTAAACTACACCATCTAAACAATTTAAATGGGGCCGGATATAAAAACAACAAATCCGGTAAATCCCCATATGCATTTAGCAATTTAATGCAAACATAATTTTTTAAACATTTTAAATGTTGTTATCATGATGCGGATGACATATACAAGTTTTTATGCAATTTTAGGAAAATGTTGACATGAGCATGTTATGAAGCATTTGGTCACCATGGCGGAACAAAAAAGGTGCCACGGGCGGCGAAACAAAAATGGTGCCACGGCAACATATCCGAAAATGATGCCACGGCAACATATCGGTTCCGGTAGCTCACGGAGATACCGATGCAAAAGGAGGCGTGCGGATGCGTGCATGGATGGTGGGGTGATCCCGGATTCCGGGTGTCCCACATAATGGTGGCATGGCTTACGGCGAACGTGCAAGGAACAATTCGGACATGGTGCAAACACGGGCATATCATACAACGTGCATTCGGTCCACGGCGGTCGTCTCGGCTGTTATACCTTCGTAGAGGGAAGTAGTCGTTCACGGGCCGACGGTAGTGGTACATCTCGTAGACGTTCACGGGCCGTAGTGAAGGTAGACGTTCACGGCGTAGTCGTACATGTCGGCGGTAGTGGAAGTAGTGGTACACGGCGACGGAGTACTTGCGGTCTCGGCGATGGTAGTCGTACACGTTCGGAGAGGAACTTGATGTACCCATGTGCTTCACGGGTCGTCGTTGAACTTGACGAAATCCATCCGCAGGTAGCTGTCTGTGGTCGTACTCATGTTGGCGTGCAACCCGATGGTCTTGAGGATCGTAGTCGAACTTGGCGGTCCATATGGTCACCGAAACAAAGAAACACAGAGGGCCTTTGGTAGGGCAGCAGCAAGGACAGGCGGTGCGTGAGCAGCTGCAGGGAAGCGGGCACGCTCAAGGAGAGCAGCAGAGGGCAGCAGCAGTAGTGAGGCGAAGGTGGCGGCCTAGCACGGCGCCGGAGACGGGGACGGTGGATCGAGTCCCCGCAGCAGGGAAGGCATCCGGAGAAACGGCAGAGGCAGGGCGAGGTCGACGACGAGCTGGAGAAGGCGCTGTGGGCTTCACCGACGCCTGCACTTGTCGGAGATGGCGAGCGAAGGCGGGGAAGGCGGTCACGGGCGGCTGGCAGAGTCGAACGGACTCGGGCACGCGTTCCAGTGAAAGAACGGACGACGAGGCGTCTGAAGCGGGGAAGGAGCACGGGCGACGCGCTTGGGTGCCGGCACGATGGTCGATGGGAGGGCTTGGCGCGGCGGGGACGAGCTCGTGCTCGAGCGCCTGAACAAGATGGCCGGCGGCGCTGGAAGAAGGCAGCGGCGACGGGAGCCGGCGCTGACGAGGCTGCGGCGCAGAGGAGATGGGGTCGGGCGAGTGATGGGACGGGCGCGATGCGGGCGAAGAGGAGGACGAGGGAGAGATGGATGGGGATCGGGCAGAGGGGTTCGGGGAAGTGGCGGCGTAGGGAGAGAGTGGAGGGAGAGATCGAGAGGAGGGGATCGGTCTCCTGGCGGCTAGGGTTAGAGGGGTCGGCTGGGCCTTGGGCTGGCTTAGGTAGGAGGGTTAGGTGGGCTGCGGCTGGAGAGGCCGGTTGGGTCGGCCCATGTGGAGAGGAAATGGCCAGAGGCCTGGCTGGGCTTACCTCTCTCTTCTCTCTCTTATATTACTTTAGCAGAAAAGCAAAAAGAGAGGAGAAAAGAAAAGGAGGGTTAGGGAAAGAAAATGCGCAAGGGGATAATTTCCTTGGACTCACAAAAATATGCTCGTACCAAGAAAATAGAAAGAGGCATGATTGAAAGATTAAATTCAAACTCATTTGATTTAAATTCAAATGATTTGAATAGGAAGTGAGGTTTGGGAAGGTCCAAAAATGTTCGGATTTTTGGTGGAGCTCCGGAAAATGATGAAAGAATAAATGGCAAAGTTGGAGATCAAGAATTAAGACAACAGAAGCATTGGGATTTTGCAAGTGTGTTATGGTGAATTCCAAAAATGAAATATTTAATATAGCTCCCTAATATTGGAGGATATGTTATAAAGAGAAGTCACCATGTGAGTTCCCTCGGTTTAAATAGATCAAAAGATCTATGCAATTTATTTAGAAGAGTTTTTTTAAAAAAAATAAAAATAAATGACATGATGGCATGATGCAATGCAAATGATGCAAGGATGAATGCAACAATTAAAACAAATCACACGACGAAACTCGGAATAGCTGGAAGTCTTCTGGAGCGTCGGTCTCGGGGCGTCACAACACTCCACCACTACAAGAGGATCTCGTCCCGAGATCTAGAATGGCACCGGAGAGAAATGGAAGAGGAAAAGAAGAGGTAAAACTAAGTTGCTTCTTTGACCAATGAGTGAAACCAAAGAACCTTGAGAGGTTGAAAAAATTGAAAGAAAGAATACAAAGGAGATGAACGAGATTGCAAACAATCTGTTAGAAAGAGGAACAAGGAACATTACGAGAACTTGAAGGTTGCAAAGACATGAATCAAGAGTTTAATGGACAAGATAGAATTCGAAACCACTCCGGTTAAAACAAGATGAGAGGGGAAGAATTCGGGCAGTACTCTGGTTGAACATGGAAGGAATAGAACATGAACTTGAGAAGATGGGATGTTACTTGATGAAATCAACAACACTCTGCCTCCGGAACTATTGAAAGAATGGCACAGATAACTCCAACAACGAGGTTGATGGATTTAAAAATAACTCATTCTTAACAACATGTGAATCATGGAACATGAACTCAAATTATCAAGAATGACATAATACCACCTCCAAAATATGGTAGAAAGAATTGCACTCCGGATTACCATATGAAGAAAGCTTGAGCTCCCTAGGAAAGAATCTTGATGAAACTTTGAGAAGGGAATTAAATCCTTGATGAACCATCATGTAGAACCTCCATGAAGAACTCCGGTAAACAAAAGGAATGAATAGAAAGAGAAATTGAAAACACAAGGTGAATCCTTGCAATGATTTAGATGGATCTCCGTGATAATTAGAGCTTGGAACTCCGGGAAAAAGAGAAGATGAAACAAATGAAACCGAGAATTTTAAGGGCCTCCGGAATAAAGAATTAATCACTTGGATGAACAAGAATAAGAATTATGTTATGCTTATCCTTCACCAATTAAATTGATGACAATCAACGGATTTGGCATACTACTTATTCTCGTAGAAAGGATTAAAGAGATATGCGTAAACTTGAGAAGGTCTTCAACGAACCACCGGTAGGATTGGAACAACAAATGAATTGATATGATGAACAAGGAAGAGAGATCTTGAAAGAACCACCGTAAGAATTGAAAATGATCGAAGTAGGGGTGCATCACCGGTAAGAATTAGCAAATGAACGAAGGTGCTTGAGACAAACTAGATACATGAGAACAAAGAGATCAAGAACTGATTAGAGGATATTCGATAGATGCACCGGCAAGATAGGAGAATGATAACTGACGGCTGAGAATGAATAAACCTGAATTGATGGACTCCGGATGACAAACTGAGAAGACTCTTGAATATCTCCTGATGGGTGAAAAAGATTCTCACAATCGAAAACAATTATGAGAGGATGGCAACAAGCTAGCACCATGAATCTTGAAGAGAATAGAGCAAGATTAAAGAGAAACTCTTCTTCGGTCTTCAAATGATGAGAATGACAACGAGAAACACCACCAAGAATTATTGAGGCACACCGGAAGAATCAAAAGCGAAGAGGTTGAGCCAACTATGAAAAGAATTTGAAAGATCTTGGAGAAAAGCATTTGACTGATGATAGCTCATCTTACGCCAAACTTGGAGAAGAATTTAGGATAGCTCTGGGAAAATAGAAGAGTCAGGTAAGATCCTGGGAAAAGACCTGTGGGTTAGGGCCCACTCAAAAGAACACCGTTGAAAAGATTTAAAAGAGAAGTTGCACCGGTTGAATTAAATGACTTGAATGAGATACCAATCTCGAAAGAGCTTGAACGAATGCAGAGTGGAAACACGAATCTTCGAGATATCTTGAGCACTCCGGAACAATTTAATAGCGAGAGATGGATGATTAAGAGGTGCACCGGCATAAGAAAAGCATTGGAAAAAAAAGAAAAGGAGTATGCTTAATACCAAAGCTTGAATTAAATCCACCGGAGAAGAAAAGAACGAGGAATGACGAACTAGTAGAACATCTTCTTGAGAACCACCGGGTAAGAACATTGATGGAAAAGAATGGAGAAACTTCCCATCAATAAAATGGATACTTGAAGAAGAAATCTTAGTCCTTGAAGAAAAACAAAAGGGAGGGAGGGTGGGAAAAACAAAGGCAACTTGGAGACGGATGAAACAAACACCGTTGAGAAGAAGTGATAAATGATCTTGCAAATGTTGACGTGAACGGATCCACTTGAGGAGAGACACACCGGTTAAAAAAAAGGATTGACAAGACAGACTCGATGATCAAGAAGGATTAGTATTCACATAGGAATATGAGAACACCATTTGGAAAAGGTATGGAATCAACATTTGACTTCGAAGAAACTCGAATGCCACAACTCAAAACAAAACAAAGGATTGGCTTGCAAAATAAGCCAGAACAAACATATGATAGAGATTTCGTCCGAAGTTTTCGTGGTGGGGCCTACACGGGCTCGATCGTACAGCACCATCATGTACAAGGCAGTGCACATGACATACGAAGCGTCCCCGAGTCGGCATAGCCAAGGACTCTTTAAGACACAACGAGACCACTGTAAAACCAACCGTGAATAGGCGGACCACTAGACGTCGAACCCCAATTTCATATCATACATCTGTCGGAAAGATATCCTAAGCGCTACTTGAATTCCCACCTATGAAATTCCCGAAATTTTCAGGTTATGCAATCAGGTGTTGGGGATACAGGGGAAGCATAATATCTCACCCAAAACTAACAAATCCTACATCCAGCTGTATCCATCCTTCAACACATAACCAAGAAACCTTCGGAAATCGTCTACCTCAACCTTCGAAAAGCATCCGTTATACAAGTCATGGCAATACTCCCGTACTCACCTCAGTACTGGGTTATCGGGGTTATCTCACCAACAACTGCATAAAAGAGATTTTCGATGTCGGCGTACTAAACTCAGGTATTCCAGAACTGCAACGATAAAATTATGACGACAACACCTCAGAGCTCAACTCCCTGGGACACTTCCACTAAACCCCTGACAGGAGGCACCAAGACAATGTTCTCATCATAAAACCATCGGAACGATTCCAAGATACCCGCGTGATCCTAAATTTTTTTTGTGAAATTTGAGAAGAGAAGAGTCAAAACTCTACGTCAGGATGCCTTACCAGAGCGATGAAGAGACTGGGAGTAAAAAGAATTCCTAACTCTCCGATATATATAATCCTAAATGACTCAAAATATTTTTCTAGACACAACTCGGCCGCTAAAAACGATCAAGCAGTGGGGCTCCTAAGGTCGGGGAAGGCTCTGATTACCAACTTGTAACGCCCTCGATGCGGCTATATCTCCCACGTGTCGAAGCACGACTTAGAGGCATAACCGCATTGAAAGCAATGTCGCAAGTGAGGTAATCTTCACACAACCCATGTAATACATAAGGGAAAGAGATACATAGTTGGCTTACAATCGCCACTTCACACAATTACATGAATAAAGCATTACATCATCCAGATACAATCAAGGTCCGACTACGGAACCAAAATAAAAGAAGAACCCCAAATGCGACAAAGGTCCCCGATCGACCCCAACTGGGCTCCACTACTGATCAACTAGAACGAAACAACACAAAGGGCAAGATCTTCATCGAGCTCCTCCTTGAGCTTGGTTGCGTCATCTGCACGGTAACATAGGCACCTGCAAACTGGTTTTGGAAGTATCTGTGAGCCACGGGGACTCAGCAATCTCGCACCCGCGAGATCAAGACTATTTAAGCTTATAGGAAGGATGGAGTAATGAGGTGGAGCTGCAGCAAGCGACTAGCATATATGGTGGCTAACATACGCAAATGAGAGCGAGAAGAGAAGGCAAAGCACGGTCGATAAAAGTATGATCAAGAAGTGATCCTATAGCAACCTACGTCAAGCATAACTCCAACACCGTGTTCACTTCCCGGACTCCGCCGGAAAGAGACCATCACGGTTACACACACGGTTGATGTATTTTAATTAAGGTCAACTTCGGGTTTTCTACAACCGGACGTTAACAAATTCCCATCTGCCCATAACCGCGGGCACGGCTTTCGAAAGATAATACCCTGCAGGGGTGTCCCAACTTAGCCCATGACAAGCTCTCACGGTCAACGAAGGAATAGACCTCCACCCGAGACACTCCGATCAGACTCGGTATCCCGGTACAACAAGACATTTCGACAGGGTAAAACTAAACCAGCAACACCGCCCGAATGTGCCGACAAATCCCGATAGGAGCTGCACATATCTCTTTCTCAGGGCACACTCAGATGAGCAATCCGTACAACTAAAACCAAACCTCGAGTTTCCCCGAGGGGGCGCTGCACAGGGCTCTAGTTCGGACCAACACTCAGAGGAGCACTGGCCCGGGGGGGGGGGTTAGAATAAAGATGACCCTTGAGTCTGCAGAACCGAAGGGAAGGTGGTAGGTTGTTAGTGCAAATGGTAAAACCAATGTTGGGCATTGCTGGAAGAGCTTTACTTAAGGCGAACTGTCAAGGGGTTCCCATTATAGCCCAACCGTGTAAGGAACGCAAAATCCGGGAACATAACACCGATATGACGGAAACTAGGGCGGCAAGAGTGGAACAAAACACCAGGCATAAGGCCGAGCCTTCCACCCTTTACCAAGTATATAGATGCATTAATTAAATAAGATATATTGTGATATCCCAACAAGTAAACATGTTCCAACAAGGAACAACATCTCCATGTTCCAACAAGGAACAAACTTCAATCTTCACCTGCAACTAACAACGCTATAAGAGGGGCTAAGCAAAGCGGTAACATAGCCAATCAACGGTTTGCTAGGACATGGTGGGTTAGAGGTTTGACATGGCAATTTGGGAGGCTGACAAGCAAATGGTAGGCATCGTAGCATTGGCATAGCAAAAGAGCGAGCAAACTAGCATAGCAAAGATAGTGGTGATTTCGAGGGTATGATCATCTTGCCTGAGATCCCGCAAGGAAGAAGAACGAATCCAAGAAGAAGACAAACGGTCGTAGACGAACAAATCCTCACAACTCCGGAACGAAACCGAAGCTAACGAGAGAAGCAACCCGGAAAGAAACAAACAACATAGTAAACACACAAGCATAAACAAGTCATGATGCACAAACAAGTATGATGCATGTCCGGTTTAATGAGGCATGGCATGGCAAAGTGCAACAAACAATCCTACAAATTAAATGGAGCTCAATATGCAACGAGGTGCATGTTGACGGAACACCACATCAATTATTTAGTTATCTCTCGTTTAAGCTACCCAACAATATTAACTGTTGTTAAACATGGCAAGAGGTGAAGCATAATTAAACTACACCATCTAAACAATTTAAATGGGGCCGGATATAAAAACAACAAATCCGGTAAATCCCCATATGCATTTAGCAATTTAATGCAAACATAATTTTAAACATTTTAAATGTTGTTATCATGATGCGGATGACATATACAAGTTTTATGCAATTTTATGAAAATGTTGACATGAGCATGTTATGAAGCATTTGGTCACCATGGCGGAACAAAAAAGGTGCCACGGCGGCGAAACAAAAATGGTGCCACGGCAACATATCCGAAAATGATGCCACGGCAACATATCGGTTCCGGTAGCTCACGGAGATACCGGTGCAAAAGGAGGCGTGCGGATGCGTGCATGGATGGTGGGGTGATCCCGGATTCCGGGTGTCCCACATAATGGTGGCATGGCTTACGGCGAACGTGCAAGGAACAATTCGGACATGGTGCAAACACGGGCATCTCATACAACATGCATTCGGTCCACGGCGGTCGTCTCGGCTGTTATACCTTTGTAGAGGGAAGTAGTCGTTCACGGGCCGACGGTAGTGGTACATCTCGTAGACGTTCACGGGCCGTAGTGGAGGTAGACGTTCACGGCGTAGTCGTACATGTCGGCGGTAGTGGAAGTAGTGGTACACGGCGACGGAGTACTTGCGGTCTCGGCGATGGTAGTCGTACACGTTCGGAGAGGAACTTGATGTACCCATGTGCTTCACGGGTCGTCGTTGAACTTGACGAAATCCATCCGCAGGTAGCCGTCTGTGGTCGTACTCATGTTGGCGTGCAACCCGATGGTCTCGAGGATCGTAGTCGAACTTGGCGGTCCATATGGTCACCGAAACAAAGCAACACGAGGGCCTTGAGTGGGAAGCAGCAAGGACAGGCGGTGCGTGAGCAGCGGCAGGAAGCGGGCACGCTCAAGGAGAGCAGCAGAGGGTAGCAGCAGTAGTGAGGCGAAGGTGGCGGCCTAGCACAGTGCCGGAGACGGGGAACGGGTGGATCCAAGGTCCCCAGCAGCAGGGAAGGCATCCGGCGAAACGGCAGAGGCAGGGCGAGGTCGACGGCGAGCTGGAGAAGGCGCTGTGGGGCTTCACCGACGCCTGCACTTGTCGGAGATGGCGAGCGAAGGCGGGGAAGGCGGTCACGGCGGCCGGCAGAGTCGAACGGACTCGGGCACGCGTTCCAGCGAAAAGACGGACGGCGAGGCGTCTGAAGCGGGGAAGGAGCACGGGCGACGCGCTTGGGTGCCGGCACGATGGTCGATGGGGAGGGGCTTGGCGCGGCGGGGACGAGCTCGTGCTCGAGCGCCTGAAGAAGATGGCGCGGCGGCGCTGGAAGAAGGCAGCGGCGACGGGAGCCGGCGCTGACGAGGCTGCGGCGCAGAGGAGATGGGGGTCGGGCGAGTGATGGGACGGGCGCGATGCGGGCGAAGAGGAGGACGAGGGAGAGATGGATGGGGATCGGGCAGAGGGGTTCGGGCAAGTGGCGGCGTAGGGAGAGAGTGGAGGGAGAGATCGAGAGGAGGGGATCGGTCTCCTGGCGGCTAGGGTTAGAGGGGTCGGCTGGGCCTTGGGCCGGCTTAGGTAGGAGGGTTAGGTGGGCTGCGGCTGGAGAGGCCGGTTGGGTCGGCCCATGTGGAGAGGAAATGGCCAGAGGCCTGGCTGGGCTTACCTCTCTCTTCTCTCTCTTATATTTACTTTAGCAGAAAAGCAAAAAGAGAGGAGAAAAGAAAAGGAGGGTTAGGGAAAGAAAATGCGCAAGGGGATAATTCCTTGGACTCACAAAAATATGCTCGTACCAAGAAAAATAGAAAGAGGCATGATTGAAAGATTAAATTCAAACTCATTTGATTTAAATTCAAATGATTTGAATAGGAAGTGAGGTTTGGGAAGGTCCAAAAATGTTCGGATTTTTGGTGGAGCTCCGGAAAATGATGAAAGAATAAATGGCAAAGTTGGAGATCAAGAATTAAGACAACAGAAGCATTGGGATTTTGCAAGTGTGTTATGGTGAATTCCAAAAATGAAATATTTAATATAGCTCCCTAATATTGGAGGATATGTTATAAAGAGAAGTCACCATGTGAGTTCCCTCGGTTTAAATAGATCAAAAGATCTATGCAATTTATTTAGAAGAGTTTTTTTTAAAAAAATAAAAATAAATGACATGATGGCATGATGCAATGCAAATGATGCAAGGATGAATGCAACAATTAAAACAAATCACATGACGAAACTCGGAATAGCTGGAAGTCTTCTGGAGCGTCGGTCTCGGGGCGTCACAACACTCCACCACTACAAGAGGATCTCGTCCCGAGATCTAGAATGGCACCGGAGAGAAACGGAAGAGGAAAAGAAGAGGTAAAACTAAGTTGCTTCTTTGACCAATGAGTGAAACCAAAGAACCTTGAGAGGTTGAAAAAATTGAAAGAAAGAATACAAAGGAGATGAACGAGATTGCAAACAATCTGTTAGAAAGAGGAACAAGGAACATTACGAGAACTTGAAGGTTGCAAAGACATGAATCAAGAGTTTAATGGACAAGATAGAATTCGAAACCACTCCGGTTAAAACAAGATGAGAGGGGAAGAATTTGGGCAGTACTCCGGTTGAACATGGAAGGAATAGAACATGAACTTGAGAAGATGGGATGTTACTTGATGAAATCAACAACACTCTGCCTCCGGAACTATTGAAAGAATGGCACAAGATAACTCCAACAACGAGGTTGATGGATTTAAAAATAACTCATTCTTAACAACATGTGAATCATGGAACATGAACTCAAATTATCAAGAATGACATAATACCACCTCCAAAATATGGTAGAAAGAATTGCACTCCGGATTACCATATGAAGAAAGCTTGAGCTCCCTAGAAATGAATCTTGATGAAAACTTTGAGAAGGGAATTAAATCCTTGATGAACCATCATGTAGAACCTCCATGAAGAACTCCGGTAAACAAAAGGAATGAAAAGAAAGAGAAATTGAAAACACAAGGTGAATCCTTGCAATGATTCAGATGGATCTCCGTGATAATTAGAGCTTGGAACTCCGGGAAAAAGAGATGATGAAACAAATGAAACCGAGAATTTTAAGGGCCTCCGGAATAAAGAATTAATCACTTGGATGAACAAGAATAAGAATTATGTTATGCTTATCCTTCACCAATTAAATTGATGACAATCAACGGATTTGGCATACTACTTATTCTCGTAGAAAGGATTAAGAGAGATATGGCGTAAACTTGAGAACGTCTTCAACGAACCACCGGTAGGATTGGAACAACAAATGAATTGATATGATGAACAAGGAAGAGAGATCTTGAAAGAACCACCGTAAGAATTGAAAATGATCGAAGTAGGGGTGCATCACCAGTAAGAATTAGCAAATGAACGAAGGTGCTTGAGACAAACTAGATACATGAGAACAAAGAGATCAAGAACTGATTAGAGGATATTCGATAGATGCACCGGCAAGATAGGAGAATGATAACTGACGGCTGAGAATGAATAAACCTGAATTGATGGACTCCGGATGACAAACTGAGAAGACTCTTGAATATCTCCTGATGGGTGAAAAAGATTCTCACAATCGAAAACAATTATGAGAGGATGGCAACAAGCTAGCACCATGAATCTTAAAGAGAATAGAGCAAGATTAAAGAGAAACTCTTCTTCGGTCTTCAAATGATGAGAATGACAACGAGAAACACCACCAAGAATTATTGAGGCACACCGGAAGAATCAAAAGCGAAGAGGTTGAGCCAACTATGAAAATAATTTGAAAGATCTTGGAGAAAAGAATTTGACTGATGATAGCTCATCTTACGTCAAACTTGGAGAAGAATTTAGGATAGCTCTGGGAAAATAGAAGAGTCAGGTAAGATCCTGGGAAAAGACCTGTGGGTTAGGGCCCACTCAAAAGAACACCGTTGAAAAGATTTAAAAGAGATGTTGCACCGGTTGAATTAAATGACTTGAATGAGATACCAATCTCGAAAGAGCTTGAACGAATGCAGAGTGGAAACACGAATCTTCGAGATATCTTGAGCACTCTGGAACAATTTAATAGCGAGAGATGGATGATTAAGAGGTGCACCGGCATAAGAAAAGCATTGGAAAAAAAAGAAAAGGAGTATGCTTAATACCAAAGCTTGAATTAAATCCACCGGAGAAGAAAAGAACGAGGAATGACGAACTAGTAGAACATCTTCTTGAGAACCACCGGGTAAGAACATTGACGGAAAAGAATGGAGAAACTTCCCATCAATAAAATGGATACTTGAAGAAGAAATCTTAGTCCTTGAAGAAAAACAAAAGGGAGGGAGGGTGGGAAAAACAAAGGCAACTTGGAGACGGATGAAACAAACACCGTTGAGAAGAAGTGATAAATGATCTTGCAAATGTTGACATGAACGGATCCACTTGAGGAGAGACACACCGGTTAAAAAAAAGGATTGACAAGACAGACTCGATGATGAAGAAGGATTAGTATTCACATAGGAATATGAGAACACCATTTGGAAAAGGTATGGAATCAACATTTGACTTCCAAGCAACTCGAATGCCACAACTCAAAACAAAACAAAGGATTGGCTTGCAAAATAAGCCAGAACAAACATATGATAGAGATTTCGTCCGAAGTTTTCGTGGTGGGGCCTACACGGGCTCGATCGTACAGCACCATCATGTACAAGGCAGTGCACATGACATACGAAGCGTCGCCGAGTCGGCATAGCCAAGGACTCTTTAAGACACAACGAGACCACTGTAAAACCAACCGTGAATAGGCGGACCACTAGACATCGAACCCCAATTTCATATCATACATCTGTCGGAAAGATATCCTAAGCGCTACTTGAATTCCCACCTATGAAACTCCCGAAATTTTCAGGTTATGCAATCAGGTGTTGGGGATACAGGGGAAGCATAATATCTCACCCAAAACTAACAAATCCTACATCCAGCTGTATCCATCCTTCAACACATAACCAAGAAACCTTCGGAAATCGTCTACCTCAACCTTCGAAAAGCATCCGTTATACAAGTCATGGCAATACTCCCGTACTCACCTCACTACTGGGTTATCGGGGTTATCTCACCAACAACTGCATAAAAGAGATTTTCGATGTCGGCGTACTAAACTCAGGTATTCCAGAACTGCAACGATAAAATTATGATGACAACACCTCAGAGCTCAACTCCCTGGGACACTTCCACTAAACCCCTGACAGGAGGCACCAAGACAATGTTCTCATCATAAAACCATCGGAACGATTCCAAGATACCCGCGTGATCCTAAATTTTTTTAGTGAAATTTGAGAAGAGAAGAGTCAAAACTCTACGTCAGGATGCCTTACCAGAGCGATGAAGAGACTGGGGAGTAAAAAGAATTCCTAACTCTCCGATATATATAATCCTAAATGACTCAAAATATTTTTCTAGACACAACTCGGCCGCTAAAAACGATCAAGCAGTGGGGCTCCTAAGGTCGGGGAAGGCTCTGATTACCAACTTGTAACGCCCTCAATGCGGCTATATCTCCCACGTGTCGAAGCACGACTTAGAGGCATAACCGCATTGAAAGCAATGTCGCAAGTGAGGTAATCTTCACACAACCCATGTAAAACATAAGGGAAAGAGATACATAGTTGGCTTACAATCGCCACTTCACACAATTACATGAATAAAGCATTACATCATCCAGATACAATCAAGGTCCGACTACGGAACCAAAATAAAAGAAGAACCCCAAATGCGACAAAGGTCCCTGATCGACCCCAACTGGGCTCCACTACTGATCAACTAGAACGAAACAACACAAAGGGCAAGATCTTCATCAAGCTCCTCCTTGAGCTTGGTTGCGTCATCTGCACGGTAACATAGGCACCTACAAACTGGTTTTGGAAGTATCTGTGAGCCACAGGGACTCAGCAATCTCGCACCCGCGAGATCAAGACTATTTAAGCTTATAGGAAGGATGGAGTAATGAGGTGGAGCTGCAGCAAGCGACTAGCATATATGGTGGCTAACATACGCAAATGAGAGCGAGAAGAGAAGGCAAAGCACGGTCGATAAAAGTATGATCAAGAAGTGATCCTGTAGCAACCTACGTCAAGCATAACTCCAACACCGTGTTCACTTCCCGGACTCCGCCGGAAAGAGACCATCACGGTTACACACACGGTTGATGTATTTTAATTAAGGCCAACTTCGGGTTTTCTACAACCGGACGTTAACAAATTCCCATCTGCCCATAACCGCGGGCACGACTTTCGAAAGATAATACCCTGCAGGGGTGTCCCAACTTAGCCCATGACAAGCTCTCACGGTCAACGAAGGAATAGACCTGCACCCGAGACACTCCGATCAGACTCGGTATCCCGGTATAACAAGACATTTCGACAGGGTAAAACTAAACCAGCAACACCGCCCGAATGTGCCGACAAATCCCGATAGGAGCTGCACATATCTCTTTCTCAGGGCACACTCAGATGAGCAATCCGTACAACTAAAACCAAACCTCGAGTTTCCCCGAGGGGGCGCTGCACAGGGCTCTAGTTCGGACCAACACTCAGAGGAGCACTGGCCCGGGGGGGGGGGGGGGGGGTTAGAATAAAGATGACCCTTGAGTCTGCAGAACCGAACGGAAGGTGGTAGGTTGTTAGTGCAAATGGTAAAACCAATGTTGGGCATTGCTGGAAGAGCTTTACTTAAGGCGAACTGTCAAGGGGTTCCCATTATAGCCCAACCGTGTAAGGAACGCAAAATCCGGGAACATAACACCGATATGACGGAAACTAGGGCGGCAAGAGTGGAACAAAACACCAGGCATAAGGCCGAGCCTTCCACCCTTTACCAAGTATATAGATGCATTAATTAAATAAGATATATTGTGATATCCCAACAAGTAAACATGTTCCAACAAGGAACAACATCTCCATGTTCCAACAAGGAACAAACTTCAATCTTCACCTGCAACTAACAACGCTATAAGAGGGGCTAAGCAAAGCGGTAACATAGCCAATCAACGGTTTGCTAGGACATGGTGAGTTAGAGGTTTTACATGGCAATTTGGGAGGCTGACAAGCAAATGGTAGGCATCGTAGCATTGGCATAGCAAAAGAGCGAGCAAACTAGCATAGCAAAGATAGTGGTGATTTCGAGGGTATGATCATCTTGCCTGAAACAAACAACATAGTAAACACACAAGCATAAACAAGTCATGATGCACAAACAAGTATGATGCATGTCCGGTTTAATGAGGCATGGCATGGCAAAGTGCAACAAACAATCCTACAAATTAAATGGAGCTCAATATGCAACGAGGTGCATGTTGACGGAACACCACATCAATTATTTAGTTATCTCTCGTTTAAGCTACCCAACAATATTAACTGTTGTTAAACATGGCAAGAGGTGAAGCATAATTAAACTACACCATCTAAACAATTTAAATGGGGCCGGATATAAAAACAACAAATCCGGTAAATCCCCATATGCATTTAGCAATTTAATGCAAACATAATTTTTAAACATTTTAAATGTTGTTATCATGATGCGGATGACATATACAAGTTTTATGCAATTTTATGAAAATGTTGACATGAGCATGTTATGAAGCATTTGGTCACCATGGCGGAACAAAAAAGGTGCCACGGCGGCGAAACAAAAATGGTGCCACGGCAACATATCCGAAAATGATGCCACGGCAACATATCGGTTCCGGTAGCTCACGGAGATACCGGTGCAAAAGGAGGCGTGCGGATGCGTGCATGGATGGTTGGGTGATCCCGGATTCCGGGTGTCCCACATAATGGTGGCATGGCTTACGGCGAACGTGCAAGGAACAATTCGGACATGGTGCAAACACGGGCATCTCATACAACGTGCATTCGGTCCACGGTGGTCGTCTCGGCTGTTATACCTTCGTAGAGGGAAGTAGTCGTTCACGGGCCGACGGTAGTGGTACATCTCGTAGACGTTCACGGGCCGTAGTGGAGGTAGACGTTCATGGCGTAGTCGTACATGTCGGCGGTAGTGGAAGTAGTGGTACACGGCGACGGAGTACTTGCGGTCTCGGCGATGGTAGTCGTACACGTTCGGAGAGGAACTTGATGTACCCATGTGCTTCACGGGTCGTCGTTGAACTTGACGAAATCCATCCGCAGGTAGCCGTCTGTGGTCGTACTCATGTTGGCGTGCAACCCGATGGTCTCGAGGATCGTAGTCGAACTTGGCGGTCCATATGGTCACCGAAACAAAGCAACACGAGGGCCTTGAGTGGGCAGCAGCAAGGACAGGCGGTGCGTGAGCAGCGGCAGGAAGCGGGCACACTCAAGGAGAGCAGCAGAGGGCAGCAGCAGCAGTGAGGCGAAGGTGGCGGCCTAGCACGGCGCCGGAGACGGGGAACGGGTGGATCCGAGGTCCCCAGCAGCAGGGAAGGCATCCGGCGAAACGGCAGAGGCAGGGCGAGGTCGACGACGAGCTGGAGAAGGCGCTGTGGGGCTTCACCGACGCCTGCACTTGTCGGAGATGGCGAGCGAAGGCGGGGAAGGCGGTCACGGCGGCCGGCAGAGTCGAACGGACTCGGGCACGCGTTCCAGCGAAAAGACGGACGGCGAGGCGTCTGAAGCGGGGAAGGAGCACGGGCGACGCGCTTGGGTGCCGGCACGATGGTCGATGGGGAGGGGCTTGGCGCGGCGGGGACGAGCTCATGCTCGAGCGCCTGAAGAAGATGGCGCGGTGGCGCTGGAAGAAGGCAGCGGCGACGGGAGCCGGCGCTGACGAGGCTGCGGCGCAGAGGAGATGGGGGTCGGGCGAGTGATGGGACGGGCGCGATGCGGGCGAAGAGGAGGACGAGGGAGAGATGGATGGGGATCGGGCAGAGGGGTTCGGGCAAGTGGCGGCGTAGGGAGAGAGTGGAGGGAGAGATCGAGAGGAGGGGATCGGTCTCCTGGCGGCTAGGGTTAGAGGGGTCGGCTGGGCCTTGGGCCGGCTTAGGTAGGAGGGTTAGGTGGGCTGCGGCTGGAGAGGCCGGTTGGGTCGGCCCATGTGGAGAGGAAATGGCCAGAGGCCTGGCTGGGCTTACCTCTCTCTTCTCTCTCTTATATTTACTTTAGAAGAAAAGCAAAAAGAGAGGAGAAAAGAAAAGGAGGGTTAGGGAAAGAAAATGCGCAAGGGGATAATTTCCTTGGACTCACAAAAATATGCTCGTACCAAGAAAAATAGAAAGAGGCATGATTGAAAGATTAAATTCAAACTCATTTGATTTAAATTCAAATGATTTGAATAGGAAGTGAGGTTTGGGAAGGTCCAAAAATGTTCGGATTTTTGGTGGAGCTCCGGAAAATGATGAAAGAATAAATGGCAAAGTTGGAGATCAAGAATTAAGACAACAGAAGCATTGGGATTTTGCAAGTGTGTTATGGTGAATTCCAAAAATGAAATATTTAATATAGCTCCCTAATATTGGAGGATATGTTATAAAGAGAAGTCACCATGTGAGTTCCCTCGGTTTAAATAGATCAAAAGATCTATGCAATTTATTTAGAAGAGTTTTTTTTTAAATAAAAATAAATGACATGATGGCATGATGCAATGCAAATGATGCAAGGATGAATGCAACAATTAAAACAAATCACACGACGAAACTCGGAATAGCTGGAAGTCTTCTGGAGCGTCGGTCTCAGGGCGTCACATTTGCTTACAAAAACAAAATGATTTTTTGGCAAATCAATAAGTTCTTAAAAAATGCTTATCATTTCATGATTACAACAGTTCGGACTCCACCAAAATATGCAAAATAATGTTGAACTTTTTGACCGTGGTCCTAGGCAGAAAATGTGCTGTAATAAATTACTTAAGAATTAGCAAATGGGCTGCAAATTATAAAAAATTAGCAAATGGGCTTGAAGTTGTCTGCAATTATACTAAGTTCATGCATACACAAGGTTTCTCAAAAAAAAGAAACTTAGTCAACAATCGACTCTACCAGCGTTAGACCGTTAGATGTCAATCTAACGACAATCGTTCTTCTTCACTCTCTGACCTTCCTGCTCCAGCCGCCCAAACCAGCGCTCGCGGAATCACCCGCTCCTTCCTCCTGTGGCCGGCTGTGCTGCCGAGCAGGCCTCACGGCCCACCATACTCGCATCACTGGCCTGTCTATCCCTCTACTCACCCACACCTCCTGTTATTTTCCAGCAACGGCAGCCGAACCAGTCAACCCTCGTACTCCCCACCGCGTGGGCAGCCACTGTCGTGTCTTCCCCAGCTCCGTGTCGTTCCCTTCGTAGGCCTCGCCGTCGTCCACCACCCTGGTGCTCTTAGCACGGTGTGGTCAACGTGGTCAATGAACGACATCCATCGGAAGTGGACTATATCTGGAGAGGCTGACATCTGGGTCCACGGCCGCACGCAAGGAAATGCCTCCTTATTACGTGCAAAATAATGATTCCTCCACCTGACATACAGGACCCACCGGAAGGGCCTCTGTATTTTGCGAAAAAAACGTTCCTCCCACTGACAGCTCGGACCCACCAGCTATATCTTCGCACGCAAGGAAGTGCCTCCTTATTATGCACAAAAAAATGAATACCCCCCCGCGTGGGAGGCTGACTTGTGGGCCTAGTAAGTTGACGGGGACGGAGGCCTTTGTCAACTTAGTAAATATGAACGATTCCAGCTCCAGTGACCGTACGATGTCCATCCAACGTTCGTAGTGCTTCTTCAACCTATGGTCTTCTTGCTCCAGCCACCCAAACCAGCGTCGGTCGTGCCGCGTGCTCCTACCTCCCGTGGCCGGCTGTGATGCCGCGGAGGCCTCACCGCCCTCTACTACTCCGACCGCTGGCCAGGCCATCCGCCTCTACTCACCCACACCCCCTGTTATTTTGCGGCGATGGCGGCCTCATACCGCAGCCGAACCAGTGAACCCTCATACTCCTCTCCGCATGGGCTTCCACTGTCGAGTCTTCCCCAGCTCCACGTCGTCCCCTTCCTAGGCCTCTCCGTCGTCCACCACCGTGGTGCTCTCGGCGAGGCATGGTCAACATGGGCAAGGAACGACTTCCATCGGAAGAGTACTGTACGTGGAGAGGCTGACAGCTTGGTCCACGGTCGCAGCAAGGAAGTGCCTCCTAATTACACGCAAACTAATTATTCCTCCACCTAACAGCAGGGACCCACCGGACGGGCCACCATATTTCGCAAAAAAACGTTCCCCCCTTACAACTGGGACCCACAAGCTACATCTTCGCACACAAGGAAGTGCCTGACAGTCAGGACCCACCTGGTCGAAGCGTACATAGCATTGTCATTCTGGTCACGAACGTGTACGTACATAATGGTCGATGTAGAGGCACGCACGTGTCGTAGTAGAGGTGTGCATGTAGCATGTACACGTACATACATCGGCCAGGGTGCAAGAAAGTAAATACAACCACGTACGTACATATCGGCGGTGTCTCAAACGCCTACTCACACATACGTACGACCAGGGCTCATGTATTTCACTGGGTCGGAATAAAGAAACTGCGTCGTCGTCGTGTTCATGCGGAGCCAACCGGCTGGGTCAGAACAGAATGCACCACCGTGTTCATCGGGAGCCTACCTTCTTGGCATACCGCAGAACGGAGGAAACGGCCTTGTGTTCGACCGGGCACGGTTGAAAAGGGATCATTTTCATCGGGGGTGGTCTGGCATACCGCAAAATGAAGGAAACAGACTTCTGTTGGACCTCCTACGGTTGAAACGAGGTCCTGTTGACCGGGAGAGGTGTGGCGTACTTCAAAACAGAGGAAACCGACTTGTGTTGGAGCGCTACGGTTGAAACGGGGGTCCTGTTCATCGGGAGGGGTGTGGCGTACCACAAAATGGGACTCCACGAGATACTGTTCATCTCCACCGTCGACCTCCTGTAGCCTGCACGGGGTACTATTCATCCACCGTCAACCTCCTCCAGCCTCCACCTACGACTGTTCATCCATGGGCTCCTATTCATGCAGCCTCCACCGACTACTGTTGAACCAGCCCTCTCCATGGGGTCCTGTTCAACCACCCCTCCACAGGCTACTGTTCATCCAGCCCTCCACCGGCTACTGTTCAACCAGCCCTCCACCGGCTACTATTCAACCAGCCCTCCATGGGGTCCTGTTCATCCAGCCCTCCACGGGGTCCTGTTCATCCACCGGCTCGATCGATCGGGGTACTATTCATCCAGCGGCAACGGCCTCTACTACCACGGGTTCCAGTTCATCCAACCCCACTGGCAACTGTTGATCCAAACCTCCAACCAACGCTCAATGTTCACCCAGAGGCAGCATCGATCGACTTCAGTTAGCAGCATTAGTGAAGGAATCGCTCGACCGGGTTCAGTTAACAGCCATCGATCGATCGCTTGGGTTCAGTAACGCATAGCCTGCAGTGCAATTGCTCGGGTTTAGTTAGATCCCAACGCCTCGCTCGGGTTCAGTTAGAACGCAATGCCTCGCACACACGCACGTACGTACGAGAGAAACGTGCATCGCTCGGCCCCTAACCAACCACCGTAACCGGGAACTCCCCGATATTCTCCTCGCCCTCGCTTCTTGACAGTGTCCTGGACTAGGAGGTACTCAGCACGTCGTCCCCTGAACAGGTGTATCGGGCCAAGGACCCCCGTGGAGGTTCACTCATGGGCCACTTCGGGCAACCCATGCTGCGTACAAGGAGGATTCTAGAAGACTTGGCGCACAAGACAAGGACTCCTCTAAACCCTAGGCCTACGATGCGTATATAAACCGAGGCCAGGCTAGTCAATGGACAATGATATATTCATTTGATCAATCTCGTGGTAGATACATGTACTCTGTACTACACCCCATATGAATACAATCGAAAGTAGGACGTAGAGTTTTACCTCCATCAAGAGGGCCCGAACCTGGGTAAAATCCCGTGTCCATGTTACCATCTCTCCAAGACGCCTAGCTGAGGACCCCTACTATGAGATATGCCGGATATAGAACCGACATTGGTGATTTCATTGAGAGCCTGCTGGGTGATCGTCACGGATTAATGGATGATCAGGTGCTATTTTTTCAGTTAGATCTGTTCCACTTAAACTGTCTATCCTACAAAAATATGGCTGCTACTTCATGCTATTTGATCTACAGCCAGATCGAAATCAAGAGGATTTCAATACTTGGATCCAGAGTTTGCTGCTAGATGCACAATCAACTCGCGGAGACGCACTACCCCGTGCGCCGTGGAAATTCGAGAAGAAGCGAGTAGATAGCAACATCCTGGAGTTGCATGTTCATTGCATGGGTTAATGCGAAAGCTAAAAAAGAACACAGTCTGGCCAGAGGCGATCCAGATGAGAAGACATCAAACAGTGCACATGGTCGGGACAAAGTTCACCAACGAAGAGCACGCATCAGGGGAATTAATTTTTCCTTCCTTTTTCTAATTCATCTCATTCTCAACCGCTGGTCCTCTGCTACTTTTTCTAAAAAGTGCATAGACATATAGAGTACTACTAACCTATATTGCCTACTAGTTTTGCAGCACAGTAATCCCATAGGCTAGCAGACAGCATCACAGAAGATTTGTTTCCTTTATTAATTCAGCTCCATTGGCCGGCCCAATCCAACCTTTTGGTGTGAAGTCCGTGGACCAAAAGTAGTATACAACTCCATGTTTTGTTTTGCGGCATGATCTTCTAAATCTATCTGGCAAATACTAGTAATCCAACTAGTACAACTATTGACACTTTGGTGAATCCTAGTGTAAAGATCGAAGCAGTCTCATTACTGGAATTAGTCAAAGTACGGATCAGTTCTTCTTTCTTTTTACTTCCGTCTGCCGCGGTCGCTATTGTCGAACATGTTTTATTTTTCCGAAACTCTTTGTTTAGCACGTATTCATTATATGTAGAATAATTTCTTTTGGTTTGTACCACACTATTTTTGCCGAGATATTCTACTGACGCTTGCTACGTCTTGAGCTTGCGTTGGTTTTCCCCGAAGAGGAAGGGATGATGCAGCAGAGTAGCGTAATTATTTCCCATAGTTTTTGAGAACCAAGGTATCAATCCAGTAGGAGGCCACGCTCAAGTCCCTCGTACCTGCACAAAACGATGGCTAATCGCAACCAACGTGATTAGGGGTATTCAATCCCTTCACGGTCACTTACGAGAGTGAGATCTGATAGATATAATTTTTTTGGTATTTTTGATATAAAGATGCAAAGTAAAAGTAAAGGCAAATTAAAAGCAAAGGAAGATTGAAGTGATGGAGATTGATATGATGAGAATAGACCCGGGGGGCATAGGTTTCACTAGTGGCTTCTCTCAAGAGCATAAGTATTCTACGATGGGTGAACAAATTACTGTTGAGCAATTGACAGAATTTAGCATAGTTATGAGATATCTAGGCATGATCATGTATATAGGCCTCACATCCGTGACAAGTAGACCGAAATGATTCTGCATCTACTACTATTACTCCACTCATCGACCGCTATCCAGCATGCATCTAGAGTATTAAGTTAAAAATAGAGTAACGCCTTAAGCAAGATGACATGATGTAGAGAGATAAATTCATGCAATATGAAATAAACCCCATGTTTTTATCCTCGATGGCAACGATGCAATACGTGCCTTGCTGCCCCTTCTGTCACTTGGAAAGGACACCGCAAAATTGAACCCAAAGCTAAGCACTTCTCCCATGGCAAGAACTACCAATCTAGTCGGCCAAACCAAAGGATAATTCGAAGATACTTGCAAAGATAACCAATCATACATAAAATAATTCAGAGAAGATTCAAAAATTATTCATAGATAGAATTGATCATGAACCCACAATTCATCGGTCTCAACAAACACACCGGAAATAGAAGATTACATCAAATAGATCTCCACAAGAGAGGGGGAGAACTCTGTATTGAGATTCAAAGAGAGAGAAGAAGCCATCTAGCTACTAACTATGGACCCGAAGGTCTGAGGTAAACTACTCACACTTCATCGGAGGGGCTAGGATGATGTAGAAGCCCTCCGTGATGACGACCCTCTTCCGGCGGAGCTCCGGGACAGGCCCCAAGATGTGATCTCGTGGATAAAGAAAGTTGCAGCGGTGGAATTAGGTTTATGGCTCCTGTTCTGATCATTTGGGGGTACGTAAGTATATATAGGAGGAAGGAGTACGTCGGTGGAGCTCCGAGGGGCCCACGAGGCAGGCGGCGTGCCCTAGGGGGCGCCCCCACCCTCGTGACCTCCTCTTTTGTTCCTTGGCGTAGGGTCCAAGTCTCCTGGATCACGTTCGGTGAGAAAATCACGTTCCCAAAGGTTTTATTCCGCTTGGACTCCGTTTGATATTCCATTTCTTCGAAACACTGAAATAGGCAAAAAAACAACAATTCTGGTTTGGGCCTCCGGTTAATAGGTTAGTCCCAAAAGTAATATAAAAGTGGAAAATAAAGCCCAATGTAGTCCAAAACAGTAGATAATATAGCATGGAGCAATCAAAAATTATAGATACATTGGAGATGTATCAGGCATCCCCAAACTTAATTCCTGCTCGTCCTTGAGTAGGTAAATGATAAAATGAGAATTTTTGATGCGGAGTGCTACTTGGCATAATTTCAATGCAAATCTTCTTAATTGTGATATGAATATTCAGATTAGAAAGATTCAAGACAAAAGTTTATATTGACATAAAAAATAATAATACTTCAAGCATACTAACAAAGCAATTATGTCTTCTCAAAATAACATGGCCAAAGAAAGTTATCCCTACAAAATCATATAGTCTGGCTATGCTCTATCCTCGCCACACAAAATATTTAAATCATGCACAACACCGATGACAAGCCAAGCAATTGTTTCATACTCTAACTTTTTCAATCTTCACGCAATACATGAGCATGAGCCATGGATATAGCACTAGATAGAATGGTGGTTGTGGAGAAGACAAAAAGGGAGAAGATAGTCTCACTTCAACTAGGCGTATCAACAAGCTATGGAGATGCCCATCAATAGATATCAATGTGAGTGAGTAGGGACTGCCATGCAACGGATGCACTAGAGCTATAAGTATATGAAAGCTCAAAAAGAAACTAAGTGGGTGTGCATCCAACTTGCTTGCTCATAAAGACCTAGGGCAATTTGAGGAAGCCCATCATTGGAATATACAAGCCAAGTTCTATAATGAAAGATTCCCACTAGTATATGAAAGTGATAACATGAGAGACTCTCTACTATGAAGATCATGGTGCTACTTTGAAGCACAAGTGTGGTAAAAGGATAGTAACATTGTCCCTTCTCTCTTTTTCTCTCATTTTTTATTTGGGCCTTTTCTCTTTTTTTATGGCCTTTCTCTTTTTTTGGGCTTCTTTGGCCTCTCTTTTTTTTGTCCGGAGTCTCATCCCGACTTGTGGGGGAATCATAGTCTCCATCATTCTTTCCTCACTGGGACAATGCTCTAATAATGATGATCATCACACTTTTATTTTTCTTACAACTCAACAATTACAACTTGGTACTTAGAACAAAATATGACTCTATATGAATGCCTCCGGCAATGTACCGGGATATGCAATGAATCAAGAGTGACATGTATGAAAGAATTATGAACGGTGGCTTTGCCACAAATACAATGTCAACTACATGATCATGCTAGCAATATGACAATGATGGAGTGTGTCATAATAAATAGAACGGTGGAAAGTTGCATGGCAATATATCTCGGAATGGCTATGGAAATGCCATAATAGGTAGGTATGGTGGCTGTTTTGAGGAAGGTATATGGTGGGTGTATGATACTGGCAAAAGGTACGTGGTATTAGAGGGGCTAGCAAAGGTGTAAGGGTGAGAGTGCGTATAATCCATGGACTCAACATTAGTCATAAAGAACTCATATACTTATTGCAAAAATCTAGAAGTTATCAAAGCAAAGTATTACGCGCATGCTCCTAGGGGGATAGATTGGTAGGAAAAGACCATCACTCATCCCCGACCGCCACTCATAAGGAAGACAATAAATAAATAAATCATGCTCCGACTTCATCACATAACGGTTCACCATACGTGCATGCTACGGGAATCACAAACTTTCACCCAAGTATTCTTTAAATTCACAACAAGTCAACTAGCATGACTTTAATATTATCACTTCCATATCTCAAAACAATTATCATGCTTCAATATTTTCTTAGTATTCAACACACTCAAAAGAAAGTTTCACAAATCTTGAATACCAAGCACATTATTATTAAGCAAATTACCATGCTATTTAGAGACTCTCAAATTAATTTAAGTGAAGCATGGGAGATCAATAGTTTCTTTAAAACAAATCCACCACCGTGCTCTAAAAGATCTAAGTGAAGCATATAGAGCAAAGTTACATAGCTCAAAAGATATAAGTGAAGCACATAGAGCAAAACTACTTAGCTCAAAAGATATAAGTGACGCACATAGAGAAAAACTACTTAGCTCAAAAGATATAAGTGAAGCACATAGAGAAAAACTACTTAGCTCAAAAGATATAAGTGAAGCACATAGAGCAAAACTACTTAGCTCAAAAGATACAAGTGAAGCACATAGAGTATTATAGAAAATTCTAATTCATATATGGCTCTCTCAAAAGGTGTGTACAGCAAGGATGATTGTGGCACACTAACAATAAAGACACAAATAATACAAGACGCTCCAAGAAAAACACATATCATGTTAGTGAATAAAAATATAGCTCCAAGTAAAGTTATAGATAGAAGTAGACGAAAGAGGGGATGCCTTCTGGGGCATACCCAAGCTTTGGCTTTTAGGTGTCCTTAGATTATATTGGGGGTTCCATGGGAATCCCCAAGCTTAGGCTCTTGCCACTCCTTGTTCCATAATCCATCAAATCCTTACCCAAAACTTGAAAACTTCACAACACAAAACTTAAGGCAGAAAACTCGTGAGCTCTGTTAGTGAAAGAAAACAAAAGACCACTTCAAGGTACTGTAATAAACTCATCATTTATTTATATTGGTGTTAAACCTACTTTATTCCAACTTCTCTATGGATTATAAACTATTTTACTAGCCATAGATTCATCAAAATAAGCAAACAACACACGAAAAACAGAATCTGTCAAAAACAGAACAGTCTGTAGTAATCTGTAGCTAGCGCAAGATCTGGAACGCCAAAAATTCTAAAATAAATTTCTGGACGTGAGGAATTTATCTATTAATCATATTCAAAAAGAATTAACTAAATATCACTCTCCAAATAAAAATGACAGCAGTTCTCGTGAGCGCTGAAGTTTCTGTTTTTTACAGCAAGTTCAACAAGACTTTCCAAGTCTTCCCAACGGTTCTACTTGGCACAAACACTAATTAAACACAAAAAACACAACCAAAACAGAGGCTAGATAATTTATTTATTACTAAACAGGAGCAAAAAGCAAGGAATAAAAATAAAATTGGGTTGCCTCCCAACAAGCGCTATCGTTTAACGCCCCTAGCTAGGCATAAAAGCGAGGATAGATCTAGGTATTGCCATCTTTGGTATTAGAAAAGGAAAGAGCAAGCTTGCAATCTATAGAATTAATCTTTCTATTTTGATAAAGCACATGGCCATTAATGGTAGAAGAAAGATTAAGTATGTTACGGAAGTTTGTATCTAAGCTAGCCTTTATCTCTTTAATAGATTCGTTTTGGTAAGAAAGCAAGAGAGATGTGATTTCAGTTTTCTCATTAATGGGGTGCCAAAATATAGTTTTCATCCTCTCATAGGTATCTATGGGGTCCACTTCAAGAAAACCCCCCTTGAAAATAGAATCTAAAACTTGTTTGAACGAAGCGGGTAGCCCAACATAAAAGCTTTTTAAGTAAACCTCAATTTGATATTGGGGTACATAGCTAGCCCGGATCCTTAACAGCCTATCCCAAG
The DNA here is from genome assembly GCF_018294505.1 of Triticum aestivum. Classification (NCBI taxonomy): domain Eukaryota; kingdom Viridiplantae; phylum Streptophyta; class Magnoliopsida; order Poales; family Poaceae; genus Triticum; species Triticum aestivum. Next base: position 161,264,368 of record NC_057794.1, read on the forward strand.
CATCTTTCAAGGATTCATCAAGTAAATAGCGAAAAATTCCAGAACCATCTTCATCAAAATTAGTAAGGTTCTCATTGATAACTCCAGCAAGTTGTTCTATAGCATTCCGATTCATGAGTTTAGATAAGATAGCAGGATTGTCTAAAGCACTAGAACTTGGGAGAGAACCCCCAACTCTTTTTGGTTCTGACATGACGAGGGAAAAGAGGCAAACAGAGAAAGAGAGGGAGGATAGAGAGAGAGAGAGGGTGAATAAAACTGCAAAGGTGAAGTGGGGGAGAGGAAAACGAGAGGCAAATGGCAAATAATGTAATGCAAGAGATAGGGATTGTGATGGGTACTTGTTATGTTGACTTTTTGCGTAGACTCCCCGGCAACGGCGCTAGAAATCCTTCTTGCTACGTCTTGAGCTTGCGTTGGTTTTCCCCGAAGAGGAAGGGAAGATGCAGCAGAGTAGCGTAATTATTTCCCTCAGTTTTTGAGAACTAAGGTATCAATCCAGTAGGAGGCCACGCTGAAGTCCCTCGTACCTGCACAAAACGATAGCTACTCGCAACCAACGCGATTAGGGGTTGTCAATCCCTTCACGGTCACTTACGAGAGTGAGCTCTGATAGATATAATATTTTTGATATAAAGATGCAAAGTAAAAGTAAAGGCAAAGTAAAAAAGCAAAGCAAGATTAAAGTGATGGAGATTAATATGATGAAATAGACCCGGGGGCCATAGGTCTCACTAGTGGCTTCTCTGAAGAGCATAAGTATTCTACGGTGGGTGAACAAATTACTGTTGATCAATTGACAGAATTTAACATAGTTATGAGAATATCTAGGCATGATCATGTATATAGGCATCACGTCCGTGACAAGTAGACCGAAACGATTCTGTATCTACTACTATTACTCCACTCATCGACCGCTATCCAGCATGCATCTAGAGTATTAAGTTAAAAATAGAGTAACGCCTTAAGCAAGATGACATGATGTAGAGAGATAAATTCATGCAATATGAAATAAACCCCATCTTGTTATCCTCGATGGCAACGATCCAATACGTGCATTTTTGCCCCTTCTTTCACTTGGAAAGGACACCGCAAGATCGAACCCAAAGCTAAGCACTTCTCCCATGGCAAGAACTACCAATCTAGTCGGCCAAACCAAACGGATAATTTGAAGAGACTTGCAAATATAACCAATCATACATAAAAGAGTTCAGAGAAGATTCCAATATTATTCATAGATAGACTTGATCATAAACCCACAATTCATCAGTCTCAACAAACACACCGCAAAAACAAGATTACATCGAATAGATGTCCACAAGAGAGGGGGAGAACTTTGTATTGAGATTCAAAGAGAGAGAAGAAGCCATCTAGCTACTAACTATGGACCCGAAGGTCTGAGGTAAACTACTCACACTTCATCAGAGGGGCTAGGATGATGTAGAAGCCCTCCGTGATGACGACCCTCTTCCGGCGGAGCTCCAGAATAGGCCCCAAGATGGGATCTCGTGGATACAGAAAGTTGCGACGGTGGAATTAGGTTTTTGGCTCCTGTTCTAATCGTTTGGGGGTACGTAGGTATATATAGGAGGAAGGAGTACGTCGGTGGAGCTCCGTGGAGCCCACGAGGTAGGGGGCGCGCCCTAGGAGGGGCGCCCCGCACCCTCGTGACCGCCTCTTTTGTTCCTTGGCATAGGTTCCAAGTCTCCTGGATCACGTTCGGTGAGAAAATCATGTTCCCGAAGGTTTTATTCCATTTGGACTCCATTTGATATTCCGTTTCTTCGAAACACTGAAATAGGCAAAAAACAGCAATTCTAGGCCGGGCCTCCGGTTAATAGGTTAGTCCCAAAAGTAATATAAAAGTGGAAAATAAAGCGCAATATAGTCCAAAACAGTAGATAATACAGCATGGAGTAATCAAAAATTATAGATACATTGGAGATGTATCAACGCTTGTGCGTGCTGTCGGTCTAGCCAACCTCTCATCGTGACCTAGGTCGGCTGACCTGTTTCGACATCGCTGTGCCATTACACCGTCGCGCCATTAAGCTGACCTTGACATTCATGCCATATTTACTGGATTATTCACTTCTCATAACTTAACTATGCATTTTTTTCTTCAAAAAAAATCTCTGGCTTCCACTTTTTTTGTGCACAGGTAATCGACTTCGTCGAGCCACACCGCTACCTCGGCGGGTTCATGTTGTCATCCCGCTAGCGTGGATGAAACTGCTTCGTCAGCTCGGCAAGCCGCCCTATGCCGGCATTGCCATGTCATCAATTCTTCAAGCTGACGTATACTGTGCCAACCTGATCCATCACGTCGGCCAAGCTAAGGAGATAGTGCCGAACAGTGTATAGGGGTCGATCACACCATCGCTTGTTGGAGCACATCAAGGAGATTCTGTCCTTTTCTTTTTTTACATTCTTTTTTATGTAGCAAGGTTGTTGATGGTCAGGGCATCAGTTCCCGTTAAAGCATACAGTGTCTTTTTGTGGCAGCAGGCACCGGAGATGCTCAAGTCACAAGAGATCATCCAAATGCTAGCACGATTAGTACTAGTACAACAGTACAATGGGCGCTTCCAACGTAAATCATATATACTAGTACTAATGACTGGTTTTGTAGCTTCTACCAGTACAAGTTATTGGTGCTGGCGATTCATAATTTAATTTTTGCTTTAGATGATGACCTTCGAGCCGTGTCTACGTCCCCGTGCTGTCGATCTTACTTGGCATGGATGCCATATTTGTTTTGTTATTTACATAAACTTTGCATGAATTAAATATGCGAAGGATTTTTCAATTATTATTACTTGCCTTGCACTACTTTATGTGTCCAGGTAATCTATTTAGGCCGGACCGTGCTAACACCTCGGTGCACCGAGGCCGTCATCCCACCTCCGTCGATCAAATTATGTCACCATGGCTCGCTGCCTAGTGTCGCCATCCGTGCGCCGTCTCTTTATCAAGCTGACGTCTAATATGTTCACCTGCTCTGTCACCCTAGTTAAACTGGGGACTTCACCTCTCTCTAGAGGTCGTGCTGTGTCGCCACTTTGGAGTGTCGAGCTCCTCGCTCGGCCACCTCGGGACCGGCTTGGGGGTTGGGTCCTCGTCCTGCAGCAAGCCGAGACCATGCCATCAATACCAAATTCATTAACCTGCTAAGTCGCTTCATGCTCAGACTTTTCTTGTTCGGTTTGTCCAAGCATTATATTTTTGCTAAACAACAAAACAACTGGTTAAAAACTCATTTTTTTTTAAAAATTCATTACCCAAGTTAACCGGGGGCTCTTAAATTCGTACAAGCCGTTCCATAATAATTGTTTTCTTCTTAGTCATTGCAAAGTCTTTTTCTACCACTCCTTTCCCGACTTGTGTGTGTGGCCAATAGCCGGATAGCCTGTTTTCTCTCTAAAAGCCGCTCAAGTTTAGTTCGCTAAACTGGCTTAACGAGTAGTACCCTGCCTTTGGGTTAGGAGGTTGCAGCAGTAGGATGACCCGCTTGAACTCTTGAGATCGGATGTGTCATATTAATGCACAACAGAAGCACAAAAGTAAGACCAATTTTCGGATTGGCAAATGACTTGATTTAGGTCAGGCGTAAAGTTTTTACTGAAGTTTTTTGGTTTTCCAAGCCTATGGCACTTTTGAACTATTTGTGTGTTTCGAGCATAAGTCTCGCAGTGCAATGCCGGACACCTTTAGAGATTAAGCAAAAACATTCTCAGATATTGCTATATATGCATCGGTTTCGAATTGTGTCTTCGGTCAATAGTTGGCTTGCCCGGCTCCTGTGCTTGCCTCCTATGTTCCGCTTTGTTGAGCTAGGTGTGCAAAGGGAAAACCACTGCGATTGTGCTTCCAGCAAGCATGGTTAAGCGCCTCAGTGGCGAAAGCCGAAAACTGACTGTCACAATAAGCATAAACTAGCCAGCGATCCGATGACTATGTTAAACTATCAGATTGATGGAGGTCACCCCGTCTTAAGCGATGTGCCATTCATAATATTGGCCGAAGTGTTAACGGCTTGACCTCGGCTGTCGCCCAACATTAACCGGGGGCTAATATTTGGCCTCCCAACTTTAAGCTCCCATGACTAAGTGAAAGTTATGAAGCCCGCATATCTGATTGCCTCTTTTCCGCTAATACATCCGCCTTCGGGCACCGAGACGTCAGCTAAGGGTTGTTTGTCATTGCGGGAACACCCTGCATAGCATGTACAAGGTGGTGGAAGATGACGATGGCCACTTTCAACTAATAAACGGTCGCAATAGAGTCAAAATAACCATATCATCGGCATTTGTATTTAATATACAAGGGCTTCCTTCCATAATCATCGTTATAAAGCCATACATATGCATCAATTTGACTTAAGATTTTGGCCAAGCTGGGTTGCCTCGCTCATGTGTTTACCCTACGTCCCCTATTGTTTGTTTAGGCGGTGAAGGGAGCACCTCTGTGATTATTACTACCGGGTCATCCGAGTTAGTACCTCAGACTGGGTGAAGCCGAAAACTAGCCATCTTAAAGGATATAATTGGTCGACAACGAGGGAAGTGAAAATCTTGGTTCATTAGACCATAGAGTTTGGGAACTTTCCTAAACTAAATCCTCCCTATTTTCCTCCCACATTCACTGGAGGGGAGGTTTCATTATCATGGTCAGCGTGACAACCCAAAGAAAGGAACTAATAGTAGGACTATTTTCTTTGGAAGATGTTTCTTACGTTAATAGTAATATAACATACCTCTCCATGTACCTTTTTTAGAGAACCCATATGACCGGATTGCCTTGTTTGCCGTAAATCTTTTCCCTTATAAAGGCTTTATAAAGTAGGACAAACACTCTCGGGCTACTGGCCGAGGAGGTTGAAGTCGATGGTCAGTCAACAAAGTTTTGTACAATGCGGATCCGAGCATTAATGATGTCGAGTACTTGGATGCATAAAATCATTACATATAATTGTGCTTTTACTTCGGATATCGATCCTTAATTCTGCTACCCGTGCCCACATTAAGGCTCGAGGGCTACTGGGCTTCGGGCTTACCATTTACTAATATTAAAGGGGCACATCGATCCCCTGATCTGTTGTAGCCACCCGACCAGTGTCTCGTGGGCTTCAACATTGCATATTCAATGTAGAAAATTCAGAAGTGCTTAGTGTTCGGCCTTACTGAACTATAGGAAAATGCGTCTTCGGACAACAATAGGTACCACATGGACCTATGTGGCATCAAGCTAATATATTACAGAAACTTCTCAATACTCTCTCTCAAGGGCTCGTTCTCCGATCGCTATTTCCTCTAATATATTAGACCGCGTTTCTATTCCTAAGTATGCTGCAGAGCTGGGAATTGATCCTCAAACCGATTTCACGAATCGACCTGAGTCTCAGGGGCTACTGGGAAAAGTGGTTTAATTCTATCCTTCAGGTGCATCCCGGATATTAGGCCAACACACACCTTGAGGGCTACTGGCTATACATCTCGGCAGAGAATACATTGCACAAATCGGAATTAAATTCATAAAATCAACCCATGGCCGAGGTAATGCTCGGATACAGTTTGGCGTTGGTGCTCGGCTGAAAAGACTGCTTGGAAGTAGTCTAACATAAAGCTTGGTTGCAAGTGGCTGGGGCATTAAGCTCGGTTTAACCTCCTTCAATCTTTTTCAAGCCAAGGTGATCTATCACACCTCGGATATAGTCCGACGTTGGAGCTCGGATATAGTCTGGCGTTGGAGCTTGGATACAGTCCGACATTGGTGCTCGGCCACACAAGATACCTCGAAAGTAGTCTGGCGTCGGAGCTCGGATGCAAGAGGACATCGCCGCACGGGAACAACTTCAAACCCGAGGTGTGAAGTAAAAATAATAAGGCATTGATAAAGGCTGAAGACTTGAAGGGGCTCCTCGGATACTCAACGTGTAAACTCTTCAGATTCACTTCGGCGATCCTCAAGATCGAAGATGAGAATATTTGTTGAACTAGTTTTCAAGAATGATGACCGAAGATGAAGAACAGTTAGGAAGAATTGAGGAGTGTCCCAAACTTGAAGACCGATTCAGGGGGCTACTGACGGTGTCCTGGACATGGGGGTACTCCACGCGTCGTCTCCCGAACAGGTGTATCGGGCCGAGGACCCCCATGGCAGTTCACTCATGGGCCACTTCGGGCAGCCCATGCCGCATACATGGAGGATTCCACAAGACAAGCATTGCTCTAGACCCTAGGCCTATGGTGCATATATGAACCGAAGCCAGGCTAGTCAATGGACAATGATATATTCATTAGATCAATCTCGTGGTAGATACATGTACTCTGTACTACACCATATGAATACAATCAAAAGCAGGTCGTAGGGTTTTACCTCCATCAAGAGGGCCCGAACATGAGTAAAATACCGTGTCCATGTTACCATCGCTCCAAGACGCCTAGTTTAGGACCCCTACTACGAGATATGCCGGATATAGAACCGACACTTGTACCACGGTTTTTTCCGTCATGGACGGCCCAAAGAATGTCATGCAGCTGCGTCTCTGGCCCGCCCAGGACAAAAAGTCCATTTTTTGTCATGATTTTTTTCATAGAAGTAGGATCCCCCACATCTATGATGATACCGAGTTTTGTCACAATTATTGTCATAGAAGTGTCATAAGTATGATCAAAAAATTCGTTCGGCCCAAAATGTCACGGATGTGTCTTTTTTTATAGTGCCTCCATGACTCTCCGGACTATTTATGTATGTTGCTGGTGCGGCCAGAAGACATAACAAGATGTGTACCATGGTATGGTCATTGAGGACACACCTGCACTTGAGAGATTACTTGTAGTTGATCAAGAAGGTCTAACAAGAATCAATGTCATTTCTGCACCGAAATTGATAGTGGTGGGCTACTCGTTTGACAATTACTCCGAACTTGTTATTGGATCCACACCCGTTCAGGTACAACAGGCGCCTTTTACCTCTCCTTCTACAAATTAACATTATTTCTAATTTCGAAGATGTTTGGTCGTCTGTCATTCAGGAAATGATTCTGACAAGCTTGACACCAAAACTGCGCAAACTGAAGGTCTTGGCAATAGAATCTATTTGGCCGTCTCTATAGTTGGGATAGGTCTTCGGCTGGTGGACTTGCTGTAGTTTTTGCTGGAGTGGGAATTTTCTATGGTACGGCTGGTGCTATGGCAACTGAAATCGGCATACCTTTTGCTGGAGTACAGGTCCTGTGTGGTGGGGCTAGTGGTGTGGCCAGTGAAGTATGGGTACAGTCTGCTGGAGTCGGTCCTACATTTTGTTTCACTGGTTGTATATCCAATATAAGTGAGGTGTTGTCTGATTTCTTCGGCACAACCACGTTTTTCAAGGACTTTGTTGGTGCTCCTTCAGGTTCGGCAATCACCCTCTTCCTTTTTGATGTCTGATGCACAAGAACAACATTTGAGTGGAAAAACATGGTATGATGATAGATGGAATATGTATTGATAATGGATTGGCATGGCATCTCGACATATATGATGAGTAAACTAAGCAGATGGCGGTGCAACAAAGTAGAAGAAATGCAAGACAACATATGAAAGATATGCGCAATCAATACTACCTTGCCAAATTAGAATAGGCACCTTGATGGGTGAATAGGACAGGCCATCTGGCTTTGACTCTTTGAGGTTAGAATAGTCATTAGGATCATATTCTGAACAAGAATCAACATGTGGGGAGCGTATGAGTTTCATTGCATCCAGAATGGCACGCAATGCCTTGGTGCCAATTTTGTAAGTCATTGAAGTGTTTAGCTTCAAGAGTGGACTGTTGCTAGTGCGACACAAAGCAGCTACATAGATCTTAGTGTAGATATAACGGGAAAACCGTAAGCATCAGAGTAAAATCAGCAAAAGTGAAACTTGTTGGAATATATGTGCTAGTATTGCTGGTACGGCTACAAAGGCTTCGGATACCAGCTCTCTTCAACTGAAGGTGCGATACTATTAATATCAGTGTAACTCTTAAAGGCGACACAAATCCCCGCATTTCCTTGCTATTCTTATAGGATTCAAGTGGGTAGGCCACTACAAATCCTATTCCCATGTTTACAAAATCCTATGAATCAAAGAGGCCCGAAGAGTTCAAAGTGTCCATCACAACAGACCGTATAGACCTCTACACTGTAAATGTCCGTGCTCATCTTCACTACAAGGAACATACTGTACTACTATCATACTCCCTACGTTCCAAAATATAAGTCTTGGTAGAGATTTCCACTATGGATCACATATAGAGGTATCTAGATACATTTTAGAATGTAGATTCACTCATTTTGCTCCATATGTAGTCCATGTTGGAATCTATACAAAGACTTGTATTTAGGAATGGAGAGAGTACTTATTAAAGAAGAACGGAAGAGGAACATGCTAAAGAAGAGCAAGCAGATTTTGGATAATAAAATGTTCGTTGCGCAGTGCCCACACATGATGAACTAGAGCGCATTAAAAAGCAACTCCCTGCTGTCTCTCTATATGTGTTGCACGTGCTTTTTCTAAAGTAAAGTAGGAACATTAGCTGACCAATTAAATGTTATCTGTTTCATTAATATCAGCATCATATCAGATTCGTACTTCAGCAACAAATTTGGAATTATGAGTGGCACGTTGTTTAGCTTGATGGATTCAGGAGCAGTGCTAATCAGGTACGATGATGGTGCTGAATATAAAGGCATGTCTGCATGCAAGTCGGGTGACTTTTGTCATTTGGATCAGTCGACCATTTCGGGCGGTTGGATGAAGATCCTACATCTCGTAACGCTTCTTCTTCCTCGTCTTTGATTCTTCCCATACAGAACACCGCACGGGCCGCCGGTCGGACCACCAGCCCCCACCGCCTATGTTCCTCCACCACCCCCACCCCCACCCCCGCTCCCACCCGCGTCGAGTTTTCTTTGTTCAGTGAGGCCCCACCACCGCCCCCACAACCACCATCCCCACCCGAGCCCCTTCGTTCGCACCGGCGAGCTCTAAAAAATCGACTGACCCAATTTTGAAATTTAGTCTATTATTATTTAACTAGTGTGGAATATAGAAGGGGAAAACCATAAGCATTGGGAGTATAGTGTTGAGCGTGCCATGGCAGATCTGAAGGTGCAAACCGGACAAAGGCAACTTCGCAACCAATGTTTGCTTTCAACTAGCAAGTAAGTGATGGACAAGAAATCAGAGTAAAGTAGTGGCGATCTATTTTCTTGTTGCGATAATTAAGTTGAGCAGATACGAAAGAGTACTGCCTCTGGTGCGGCACCGTGTATGCATCTGCTGAGAATTTGATGGTGGTGTGGTAGCGATGGCTGTCGGTGGCGTGGAAGCAGATCTAGGAGGGTAGATGATGGCAGCGGGGAACGGTGGACGAGACGGTCGTAGGAGCGGCGCCGGCACGGTGGACGACGACGGGGATGAAGCGAGAGGACGGGATGCAAGGATCCCGATCCGAAGCCATGGATGAGAGAGGTCAATCTCTTGTAATGGATGGTGGCGTCGGGTTATCAGCTCCGGCATGGTGGAGGAGGACGATAGTGGATGGGGTGGCGGACAGAGGAAGCTGGGGTGGAGAGGGTGTTTTGGCGCTCACGGAATACGAATGGGGAAATGGAGGTAGAGAGGAAGGGGGGAACCATGTCTTTAGGGCGCGCTTGTCACAAATGCGAGGAAATTTACAAACTTAGCCCCCATTTCAAATTTCCAACATCACAGCTATATTAGTCAGTTGGGGATAGGATGGTAATCTCGCATACACCAAATATTTGCCGACGAGAGTTTGTTTTTGGCGCCCACCGTGTATAAATCAGGGAGGGAGTCGATTTCGGCCGAGGACACACTGTGTTTTAGCGCCCACCATGTATGAATCTGGGTGAGAGGAGGTTATGTCACATTTGAGTGAAATTACAAACCTACCCCTATCAAAACCTATAGAAATCGAGAAGATAGGCTTTTGTGGCAGGGATAGGTGGTAGTAATTTCCATCTCGCAAATTTTGGTTTCGAGCGGTTACTGCGACTTTCCCCGTGTCGTTCCAATTTTGTAGAGTGCACGTTTACCATGCCAACTCAATTCAAATCCCATTTGTATTCTGTTTTTTTCGGGCGGGATCCATTTTAGACTGGAATAAAATTCTATATACATCATTTTATATATATATATACTTTCAAAAGCACAACACCCTTTATACATAAATATGGTTTACAAATGGCATGCTCTCAGATTCATAAGGTTGTATCCATCAAGTTGGATTTTGAAATATTTGAAACCACTTTACACTACTAGAAAAAAGGTTGTTAGTGGCGCACCTATTTTGGCTATTAATGGCGCACTGTAGGCGCGCCACTATTATCACGCCACTACTAATAAATAGTAATGGCGCACTCCTGGTGCGCCACTGTTAATCTACATAACAGTGGCGCACCACCTGGTGCGCCATTACTATCCCAGACACTAACGGCGCGGCTAGAGTGCGCCATTACTAGGCCCAGAAGTGCACCACTGCAGTTACTCCAAGGGGCCATGTGTACCTTGTGCTCTGGTTTACTAATGGCGCACTTTTAGATAATGCGCCACTAGTGTGTTTATTTCTGTGCTCCACTTAAGTGCAATATGGTGCGCCACTACTATGAATAATAGGAATTATTTTTTTTGCTTTTCTGATATTTGCACAGGTTACAAAATACATTACAGCACAGAATATAAACAACAGATTTATCGAATACAATAGAAGATTAGTCTCCAAATACAATTCATCATATTAGTCTACGAATTCAAAATACCGAAGAAAGTTAGAACATTAAAAGTCTCAAGACCGCGAGTAGCGAGTTTGTCTTCACATTACAAGTCTATATCTAAACTACCATCACATAAAAGAGGGTTGCGGTCACGATGAGCATCATCACGATGAAACTGATCTTCATCCGGTTCCTCCTCCACTCCCTCCTCTCTCCCGCTAGATAGCGCACGTATCTAGCTTCCGCCTCCGCCCTAGTGGGGTACCCTTTGTAACTATTACCGCTGAAATGGTGAACCTGTCTCCGACACTCCTCCAATCGTTGTAGACTCTGGGAACCTCACCCTTGTACACGACATACGATGACATCTCTATGCACTAGACAAACAAAACGTTAGTAGCAATTCACAGATAATATATAAGCAATATATAAGTATGCAACAAAAGGATCGGAAGAGAAAAACAACACATTAATAGCACGATTCATGGTCCTATTAATAAATAGAATCAATTACATGTAAGTTGAACGACTATCCAAACTAAAGAGCAAATCGATATTTCAGAACTACATAGCATCAATACTTTTGACTCAACTCAAGGACTGGAGCGTGGATGAAGCTGCCGTCTTTCGTGATGGTCATGAATGTGCGGTCATTGTCAGGCTGCATTTGTAGCGTTGTTTCTATTTCACTGTTGGACGGTTGATATTTGAGGTAGAACTGCCCCGAGGAACGAAGGACATCTTGATAGATGATTTCCGCAAACTCCGAATGGATGCGAAAGAATTCTTTTCTAATGTCCTCGTCCTGGATTGCTGACAAGAGTGCGGCCCATTCTTTGAGAGTATTTGGTAGCATAAGGTGATTATGGTCCCGTACGATGGCCCGCATATAATGGTGGGCGTAGTAGGCATCATTCTGACTGCCAGGCGGATGCTTGACGCAGGGGAATGTCGTTACATGGGTGAACACGTGCTTGCAGTACCTACAAATTGGCCTCCTAAAGGTCCCTCCAGAATTGGCGTAGCCGGGGAGAGCATCATCAAGAACTTTCTTGATATTTGTGTAGTCTTTCTTCGACAAACAGTCCGAGTCAAAATACGTGGCCATGGAATATTTCGGGCTTAAGACGATGAGTGTGCAATGTGTGTCACTGCACAAAACACGGAATGTTAGAAAAAAAAGAACGATCGAAATATAAGAAATCATATGTTACGGGGAGGTGAGGGGATGACTTACTCGAAAAAGTAAGGCACGAGGAAGTTATCCTTATCTGGGTTCGCCAGAATGACGCCTTCGAGGTATGAACTCACGACTTGCCGGTCCCTAGCGCCGCCCAAGATCTTGGCACGCATGTAGAAGCCGTCGACTATCACGATGTTCGGGGACTTGTCTCTAATGATCCGCATCTCCATACTAAGCGAAAATAGCCGATAAAGGTGTAGTGCAGCGGATGAAGGTCAAACCGCAGGATGATCATACGCCCGATGGTGCTATCGACAAAACCCTTGCCCTCTAGCACCTTGGCCATGAAAATCGGGGATGCCACATCATTCTCGAAGAGAGGCTGCTTCTCCATAGAAAGAACACTTTCATGCAGACTCCACATAGCACCGGTTGTAGCATTGAGCAGATTACTCGGTAGCATCGGCCTACCCACCACATGCACCCTCCTCGAGATAACCTTAGGTATTGGTGGCCCGTCCTGAGCATGGGTCGTACTCGGTGCCGGCTGGCTCGCACCCTTGTTATTTTTTCTTTTCCGTCCCTTCTGCTTCTTCTACTGTAATGGGATCGAGTTCTTCTCAGAGACTACCTTCTTGAGTGTGTTGGGGCTGATAATATTGTGCAGCTCAGCTATTTGAGTCTCGGTGAAGGCGGCAGCTGGAGGCGTCTCCTGAGAACTGAATGCCAGACGACACCTGTTGCAATTGGGTTTCTCCGCGGTACCAGCTAGATCGTGATCGTCTTTTGCAGGGCTGGGTTCTTGAGAAGGAGGCCCCAAGAATTCGTCACCGTACCCATGTTCGTTCATGTACTTATCGACGTTGGAAAATATTCCGTCGTTGTCGACCGGATCCTGTGCCATATGCATGTCCAGATCAGCTGACGGCGGTAGCGTTGTGGCGGTCTTGCCGTGGCTTGGCGCCGGCATGACTGGCATTGTTGTCTGTGGGGTGGTGTCCCCTGCCGCCAAACGAATCTGGCTCTTCGGCCAAAGCATGGACCAGCCTAAGCAGGCGTTGAGGGTCATCACATCATCTTCGTCGGCCCCAGGGGGTCAATACGGAGGTAACAAGTCGTCGCAGCCCCGCAGCACCCGATCCAGTTGAACCCTATACATGGTGGGTGGCATCGGATTACCGTGGAACACGCGGTTGCCCAGTTCAATGATTTTGGCCTTGGCGACATCGATCAACTCGCCATCCACGAAGTGCAGGAGAGTGCATGGAACGTTGGCGACGCCCTGCGAAAACATGTAGAATGGGGGGTAGGTATGAGGAGGCAAGATCCTAGCTATGGAGTAGTTGTACACACGAGTTTTACGAGTTCAGGCCCTTCTCAGAGGAAGTAACAGCCCTACATCTCGGTGCCCTGAGGCGGCCGACTTGATTATGTGTGTGTGTGTGTGTGTGTGTGTGTCTTTACAAAAGATGCGAACCCTTGTCCCAGAGGAGGGGGGTGGCTCATATAGAGTGCGCCAGGACCCCTGCTCCCCTCTGTTACACAGGGTTCAATGTACATTAAGAGGAGAACGTTACTGGTAACGCTAGCCATTAAGTGCTATAAATGACAATTAAGCCCATAAGTAAATGCTCGACCGTTGTTGGTGCAGAGTGGCTTTAGATCTTCTGCTCGTCGAGTGGCTTCTGCGACGGTCGAGTGACATTGATTCTTCCGAGTGGAACGTCTTTGGTCGAGTGGATGATGGTACCCTTTGAATGATTCTAGCTTTAGGGTGATGTCCTAGGGGAATGTGTCTAGGTCAGGCCTATGACCCTACCCTATGTACATAGCTTCATCATTAGCCCCCGAATGGTTTAGGGTCCGAGTGGAGAAGGAGTTGATAACCTCTCCGATTCAGCTTTTGTGCTTCGGAAATGCCTAGTCCAGAGGTCGAATGAACATTTATGGTGACTTCAACTGCTTGTTTAGTCGCCTTGATCCATTCTTGGTTTTGTCGAGTGAACTTTCATTGTTGAGCTTCTGGTGTTGATATGGAAAAAAATCTTCCGTCTGACGGGTTGCTCTGCTGTCTACGGATTTCACGGGATTCGAATTTCAGGAAGCGCGCCGGATGGGGGAGGCTGCAATAATCGGGATAGATTAGGCAGGCCGCCTCGATCTCCGTGCCACCTTTTTCGCCACGTACCACGTGCGCGACTGTTGCGGGATTTTATCGGATCACCTAGGCCCACGAGTCAGCCACTCTGAAATGCCCTCATATATGGCGTTGGACGGGGATTTTCGCACAGTGTGTTCCCATTGTTCCCCTTCCTCTTCTATATTATCCACTGCATCTGCCTCTGCTCTCGGCGTTGTCGCCCTGCTTGAACTCGATCCGCTGCCATGGGGAAGGAGAAGATGGTGGCATTGGTGCGTCTGAAGAAGGCGACGGTGAAGGCGAAAGGGAAGAGGACCAGCCGGGGCGGATCTTCGTCGAGTTCCGGCCTGCCGCCTAGCTGGATCCAGGGCGACTGGATCCGCTCGACAATCAGCCAAGATGATATCGATGACTTGGTTGAGGGGGGACTGATCCCCCACGAATTGGTGCGGCTCCCGGGGAACGAGACCGAGCCGCAGCCGCAGCAGGGTGAGTGCGTTCTCCTTGCCACTCATGTAGACCGCAGGTTTTCTTTGCCACCCCAACCTTTCTTTCGCGGTTTCTGTCAGGACCCCGACTCAATGCCACATAGATCTAGCATGTAACACTTCATATCACTTTGCGGCCTCACGCACGGTATTCCCACGGGTGTCGCCTTACCTTTACCCGGGACCGTTTGCGCCTTTTGGCACACGTATATGACAGTGTCGCTAGCATCCATATGATAAGGAGCCCGGGCTGACATGGCTAGTCGTAAACCCAAAGTGGCACAAACTTACAGGGACAGGCATCCATGACCCAGCATCGAACGTGTCGGTCATCAGCGAGTGAAACCAGGCTGTAGCACTGGGCTAGCAGGACTCCGGTGAACCGGGCTGTAGCGGGCTAACAGGACTCCGGTATTCATCGCGTGACATTTCCTCGAAGGGACAGACACAGGAACGAAGAAGGACACATGCCGGCCAGCCTAAGTGTTCCGGAGCAGTAGCAAGCTACCATGGCTCAGTGAAACACTAGGAGACATTTCCCGGTAAGAGAGGCTACTAAAGATAAACAACTAGATGGTCAGATCCCACACATACCAAGCATTTCAATAACATACACATAATATGCTCGATATGTGCAAATACAGCATAGCATCACAACATGACTCTATGACTCAAGTAATTTATTCATTAGGCTCCAAGGAGCGAGATATTACAAACATGGGTCTCATGACCCAACACTCAGAGCATACAATCAAAGCACAAGCGGAAGCTATCATGTCTGAGTACAGACATCTATAAATGAAAAAGGCTGAAAAGCCTGACTATCTACCAGATCCTGCCGAGGGCACAAGATCGTAGCTGAGGTATCAAGCTAAACGTCGAAGTCCACGCGAAACTACTAGTGAGACCGAAGTCTCTCTGCAAAAACATAAAATAGGCAAACGTGAGTACAAATGTACCCAGCAAGACTTACATCAGAACTAACTACATATGCATCATTATCAACAAAGGGGATGGTGGGGTTTAACTGCAGCAAGCCAGCTTTGACTCGGTGGCTAACCTGAACTACAACTGCAAGTAACTCTTTTGAGGTGGCGCACACGAGTCCACATATTCACCATATCAATACACCACTATGGATCCGCTCCCGTCTCCCTACGAGAACGCCATCCATAGCACTCACGCTTATCTTGCGTATTTTAGAGTATCCACTTTCACTTGTCTATGAACTACGCAAGGGGTCCACGTTTCCATATCCGAGGAATCCGGCTATTCGAATAGTTAATGATAACCCTGCAGGGGTGTACTTCTTCACACACGCTCCCGCCACTTACCGCCCTGTACACGTCATGTACCTCGGCAACCTTCAAGCGGAAGCCGGGCGAGGGAGTCGGCCACGACCTGACTAACCGAACAAGTCTCTCGTCAAGGTTTATCGCCTATTCGGGTTCCATCCGCAAGGAGATCCGGCCGGGGTGTCGCTCACGGCCCCAAACGATGTGAGCAGGGTTCCCAAGCCCACCAACCGGGTGCCACTTGGTACACCGTGCCACTGTGCCTAGTCTATCCCAAGCCCACCTGTACCGGGTGCCACTTGGTAGACTACTAACACTACCTACAACCACCAGAAACTAGTTGCAACTCCTGGACAGAGATCATGTTGATTAATAAGTCGAGAGGGGAACTTAAGCATTCCAATGTGTGGTAGTAGCTGGTCATGGATCACAAACACAGAACTTAGTTCCTGAGGACGGCTGCAATGAGACAACCCACCATGTACTCCTACATGGCCTCTCACCGCTACCTTTACCAAATCGTGTTCACACACTTAGCTCACACACATTGGGACATGTTCACACGCCTCTGATTCATCCCCGATGAATCAGACCTGACATAACTCTAAGCAGTAGCAGGCATGACAAACAAGCATGAATGAGTAGGTACAACAGGGCTCAAACAACTCCTACTCATACTAGTGGGTTTCATCTATTTACTGTGGCAATGACAGGTCATGCAGAGGATAAAGGGGTTCAGCTACCACAGCAAGTAACAGTTGAATCGTTGTTGTCCTAATGCAGTAATAGAGAGCAGGAGCGAGAGAGTAGGATTGTATCGGAATGAACAAGGGGGTTTTGCTTGCCTGGCACTTCTGAAGATAACATTGAGTCTTCATCAGTGTCAACGATCACATCATCGGTATCACGTTTATCGAGAGGGGACAAATACCGGCAACACAGAAAGAAACACAATCAATGCAATGCACAATATGATGCATGATCATGACATGGCAAAATGAATGTGTTTTTGGGCTAATGTAACTAGCAACAGATTAAATGAAGTTGGTTTGAATATAAAATTCAAATTCAAACTCCATATGTGATTATTCAAATGCCATTCACTTCATTTGCCCTAAACAGTAGTGATAAGTTGTTCTAACATGCATGAAAATGGTACAGATGGATTCCTTGAATTTTTCTGATAATTTTTCACATATAATTTATTTAATTTGGAGTTACGGTTGAATTTCTATGAATTTTAGAAGTTTTAGGCATTTTCTAGAATTTCCTGAATATTTAGAATTAAAATAATTCCAGAAAATGAATTATGGCGTCAGCATGACCTCATGCTGACCTCAGCAGGTCAACGGCGGTCCAGGTCAAACCTGACGTGTGGGGTCCACACGTCAGTGACACAGGGGCTAATCCCGCGTTGACCCGGGCTTTGACCCGCTACGGGGCCCACTGTCAGTGCCACGGGGTTAGTTTAACAGGGTCATTAGTGCTAATTAGGCGTGCCACGTCGGCAGTCGCCGGAGTTCGGCCGGCGACGACCAAAACTGCGGCGGGAGCTCGCCGGAGTGGCGCTGCGAGCGGTTTTGGGCCAAGCCAAGGGCACCAGAGGGTTGCCCTTGCTTGCGCGCATCCAAAGGAGGCATGCGGGAGGCGCGGGGTGGCCGGAGCTCGCCGGAGTGGAGGCCGCGGTGGCTGCCGAAGCTCGGGTTTGGCCGGAGCGAGGTTACGGAGCGTTAGGGGGCTGGTTGAGGGGCTATGCGGACTCCTGGGGCAGCTAGGAGCACGCTAGGCCCGTCGGACTGGCCGCAACAGCCCGTCAGTGCCATGCCCGGCGTCCATGGCAGACGGTGGCGCTCGGTACGGTGGCTAGCATGGCTATTGCACGGAAAACCAACGGGGAGAGAGGGGAAACGTAGCAGGGACTCACGGGGATGACGAAGAACGCTCGGCGAGGTCGGAGACGGTCCGGAGCCGGCGAATTTGACGAAGATGGCCGGCGGGTCTGAGGTAGAAGACGACGGCGATGGCGGCGATGCAAGGCTTCCGGAGGGCTGTGGATCGGTGGGGAGGCAGAGGGAGGACCGGCGGAGCTTCCTGGGGCGTCGGCGAGGCTAGGGGTGGCCGGTGGCCATGGGTACGGCGACGATGACGGCGAGTTCCGCTCGGTGGTGTGCGCGGGAGGGAAGCAGAGGAGGGAACGGGGTCCAGGGGAAGAGAGAGGCGGTCGAGGGGGTCGAGCCGTCTCCATGGCATCGCGAGGGAGTCGGGGAGGCTGCCACGGCGAAGCAGGAGGTGGCCGGAGCTCTTCGGGCGCGCGCCACGCCTCGCCTCTGCCTACTGGCAGAGGAAGAAGAGGACAAGGGGGGAGGTGGGCTGGGCCGGCTGGGGGGCTGCACAGGGGGGGGCTGGGCCAGCACAGGTGAGCGCCACGTTGTTCCTTCTCTCTTTTTATTTTTTTTCTGTTCTGTTTCCCTTTTTATTTTATTTTGCCACTGTTTTCATATTCAAAATAATTTCATACAGTGCCAAAACATTCTGAAATATTTTATGTTACCTCTCTGGACTATTCCAAAAGTACATAAAACATTTCAAAGCATTTGAAAATATATTCATTATATATTATGAATATATCCCCAAATTCAAATAGATTATTGATTTAAATTCAGAGACCAAATAATTCCTTAAAAATATTCCAGAATTTTGGTTTGATATATAACTCTTGCCAAAATTCACAAAACTATTTTTAGGGCATTTTGGATTCACAGAATGCAATTTAAAGGGTGCTTGCCCTTCTTTTAATTAGGGTTTTGAGGCTTCTGAATTCCTCAGTTCAAATTTCATTTGAATTTAAACATGATGCAGCAACCAAGCTAGTCCAAGGCCAGGGTAAAGCTAGGGATGTGACAACTCACCCCACTAAACAAGAATCTCGTCTCGAGATTCAAGCGTAGGGTAGGATGAAAGGGAAACGGAAACTAGGACAATCTTCACGATCCAGGTTGCACTTCAAATGAACGTTGATTTGAACACCATCTTTGCCTTGTAGTCTTGCTCTGAGAAATCCTGCCAACATGACATGGAGGGAAGAAGGAGACTCTAGAAGGGTCGATCTTCTCGAAGGTCGAACAACTCAGGATTAACTCACGGAATGAGACATAGAACCATCTCTTGAGCTGGGAGACGAAGCACAGATCTGAAGAAATGGAGTGAGACAGATGACGAGGGTTCACTAGGTAGACAGCAATTGCACACCTAAGAAGGTGGTAAACGATTGTCAATGTAGCGAGGAGTTGAGTTGACATGATACCATAACGATACACCTTAGGGAAGGTGACTCGTAGAGATATCCCCTTAAGTGGCAAAAAGAATTACTTTTGATTCAGAGATCATTGAAACTCTTTAAACCAGCCTAAGGCAATTCTCGAGCGATCATTTGGAGGGGGTCGGTAGAATGGCATACTCGGACTTGGATGATGTGGATTACCTTGTTGAAGACAACGTAATGGATGAATTTGCTTACCACCGGAAATGGAAGAGACCCATGGTAGAATGGCACATTGACGGTGCAAGCTGGGAACAAAATGCAAATGCTGGGAATGATTCTGATAACTGGGGAAGAACCCAACAATAGAGAGTGAATTCACGGTTTAAAAGGTCATAGCATTTCCGAGGAAACTGAGAGGAATCCCAGTTAGAGCCAATGATAACACGTAGCGCTTGTGCGTGCTCTCAAGAACTTGAGCATTTCCATAATCATCAGGGTTTTACCAACATCCGTGTCAAGGATCCTGGCAAGACAACTTGCTACCATGATGAATGGTGATGGAGGATGCAGATGCAAAGGAAGATAATACCTTCTCAGATTTCACCCTAGCGAGGCCAAGGAAACAAAATCTGGATGATCGACCGAGAGACATTTAGCACTCCGCTTCTAATGTTCTCCTTGACGTGCTAGTGTAACCCTAATCATAGATATGGTTTGCTAACTAGAACATCAAGTAAAGGTCGGACTTCGGGAGCAATAGAATCCATAAGGAACAGTTACGGAGGTAATCCTGCGAAATCCTTATGGGGAGGTGGCCAACTTCCTCAAACAAGATACTACAATAATAGGTCTTCCGGCTGGGTGTGTTGGCCACGACATCCACTTTACCGGTTATCGAGGGACCAATGTTATAGTTCTTGGAAAATGTTCCAACCATCATATCTGCCTGAGATTCAGATCTGGTTGGTGTCAGGATATTCCAGACTCATCGAGTCTAGGAAGAAAAACGAAAGTTTGCAACACAAATCGACGAGATGACGTTGCGAGATTCTCGGGGAATGAACTACGATAGTAAGCTCCAAAACATGAGCTAGTTCTGCTACAAACATGTGAACACGTTGTCCCAGACAAGCATGACCACAAAGTAGTCTTATAATAAAACACTACCGAGTTCAGGTAGGGAACCATCATTAAGGACATAAGAATCTTGTGCATGAACTAGTATTTGCACAGCAGCTCCTTTTCCTTGAACAATTCAATCAGTGGCTTGGTGTGCTAGGATATACATATGGAATGAAGATGATCAGTCTAACAGACCACAGAACTCTTTGCACGTGCATGACTGACTTGGGATGATTCCAGAGGAGGAAAAACAAACTTTCTCGAATTCACGACGGCAACTTACATCAATGCACGTGAATCAAAGGGAGACACTTCTTTCATCCAAACATATACCTTAGAGATGGAACTTGAAGGCATTGTTTACAAAGTTTCCAACACTAGCTTAATGTCCAACAGAATCATGGAGAAGATAAGGATGTTGTCGATGGGCTCAACAACAATTCATCCAGGTTCCCTTTTAAAAGGAATTCCATAGTTAAGTGAACACGGTGATAGCATTGGTCAGACCAAAAGATATAATGGTGTATGCCCGAGGAAAATCCACGAGTAAGACAACATTACGAACATCGTTGGTTCTGATTTGATTTGACGATAGCCCATACTTAAATCAAAGGTTTGGTAGGATAATAGATCCAACAATTGTTCACAAGGACCAATTGATGAAGATACCATCTCTCTTCAACACACACACACACACACAAAAAGATATCCCTTAACATGAACTAAGTCAGGCAAGCTTTATCTTCCAACTCTCCAAGTTGTTGTTTAGCTTGACCAACTAGCTCAGGGGTATCCCACACAGATTCTTGGAGAGAGGGTGGTTCACAAGAAACCAACTTGATCACGAGCTCAACATAATAGTCAGGTGAACAACCTGGTGATACTTTCGAGAAGATATTCGGAAAATCACGATCCACCGATATGTTACTAATGCTCGAGAACAATCTCGCTTTTGAGGGCAAGACGATATGATCAAATGAGTGAGGACTTGACAAGATCCTAACTCATCAATCGAAGGGTGCATCGAAATAAGGACTAGGTAGCACGATCAGTCTTAGAAGGATGATTCAAAAACCAACACGCTAAGAATGAAATTATTGTCCCTTAACTACCAAGCAACGGGGTTGCTGGGAGTATTGATTTCACACATCACGACTCACTTGTCGACATTCCGGTTACAATAACACAGGAACCGAGGAATGAACAATGATGGCAAGAAGTATCACTGTACCAAGAGTTCATAGGATGGTGTGCAATTCCTATAACAATCCCGATATAAAAGATGGTAATACTCCAAGGTAGAACAGAGCAAAAGCTGGATTGGCATTTGATCTGCGAAGCACAACTTCTTTGACCCAATCCTGGATATGGAAGAGGTACTGGAGTTTGTTTCTCCTAGTCATTCTGAATGCAATGGCTTGACGGACCACAAGAGTAATAGGCATCGATGAACGAATGCACACATAATCTTGACTATCAATTGATAGACGAGGGTCAGAAGACAACTAAAGAGGGACAACTCAAAGGAACATACGATTTTCTGAGTTGTGGATGCATGGTTTAGTATGTCGAACGAATTCAACATATTTCTTCCGGATAACCCAAGCAGAAAGGTAGAACTGGCAGAGTCACAATGTAGAATCGAGAACCCATCGAGAGCACTCTGATTTTGATCTTTCGATCAGCGAGGAACATCTGCCATAAGCGGCTCATAGTATTTGGAAGAAAGGAATACCACGAACATCGAGGACTAATGCAAAGGTTACTAATATCCTAAAGGCACTAGCAATTACTATCAACATGAAGTAGGTAGAGTGAATTTCGGGTTCAAAACCCAGGGATAGAATACCTACTACTAAATGGCATCACGGGATGCTTTCGATAATGACGGCCAGAGTCATCACACTGGAACATAAATCATGGCTAGACTACTAGATGATCCCCTGAGACACCTAGGGTCATAATCGTAACTCCAACATAATGTCAAGGCAATAGAATACCTCAACTCAACAATTAGTGTGATTGAGATGGCATAAAGGAACATCGAAACCAGAGGGAAAGGATTTTGCAAATGCATCAGACTATTTAGAAACCTGGAATGACTCGGACAGCATAACGGCTGTAAATGCTCAGAAAAGATTTGAGACATTCACAAAAATGGTGGCATAACCACTCAGAAGCACAATATCAAGGTCTCGAGATCAACAATAATCATACAGAAGTAGTAGGAACTGGACTCAAGCTTAAATCGAACAATCTTATAAGTCTACGGACTAGTGATACGTGATCCTGATAGAAGGAAGAGAAGGCCTAGTTCTTAATCCCCGTAGGAAAGATAAGATGACTCAGATCAGAAGGGCATAAGGTATAAGGAGTAAAAAGGGCCTTACGTTCCATCCCACAATCAATTCCCTTATATAACTAAAGAATTTCTAGACTCAACTTCGACCAGTTTGGCTTGGTAATCCTACAGGCAGTCAAGCTCTGATACCAACGCTGTCAGGACCCCGACTCAATGCCACATAGATCTAGCATGTAACACTTCATATCACTTTGCGGCCTCACACACGGTATTCCCACGGGTGTCGCCTTACCTTTACCCGGGACCGTTTGCGCCTTTTGGCACACGTATATGACAGTGTCGCTAGCATCCATATGATAAGGAGCCCGGGCTGACATGGCTAGTCGTAAACCCAAAGTGGCACAAACTTATAGGGACAGGCATCCATGACCCAGCATCGAACGTGTCGGTCATCAGCGAGTGAAACCAGGCTGTAGCACTGGGCTAGCAGGACTCCGGTGAACCGGGCTGTAGCGGGCTAACAGGACTCCGGTATTCATCACGTGACATTTCCCCGAAGGGACAGACACAGGAACGTAGAAAGACACATGCCGGCCAGCCTAAGTGTTCCGGAGCAGTAGCAAGCTACCATGGCTCAATGAAACACTAGGAGACATTTCCCGGTAAGAGAGGCTACTAAAGATAAACAACTAGATGGTCAGATCCCACACATACCAAGCATTTTAATAACATACACACAATATGCTCGATATGTGCAAATACAGCATAGCATCACAACATGACTCTATGACTCAAGTAATTTATTCATTAGGCTCCGAGGAGCGAGATATTACAAACATGGGTCTCATGACCCAACACTCAGAGCATACAATCAAAGCACAAGCGGAAGCTATCATGTCTGAGTACAGACATCTATAAATGAAAAAGGCTGAAAAGCCTGACTATCTACCAGATCCTGCCGAGGGCACAAGATCGTAGCTGAGGTATCAAGCTAAACGTCGAAGTCCATGCGAAACTACTAGTGAGACCGAAGTCTCTCTGCAAAAACATAAAATAGGCAAACGTGAGTACAAATGTACCCAGCAAGACTTACATCAGAACTAACTACATATGCATCATTATCAACAAAGGGGATGGTGGGGTTTAACTGCAGCAAGCCAGCTTTGACTCGGTGGCTAACCTGAACTACAACTGCAAGTAACTCTTTTGAGGTGGCGCACACGAGTCCACATATTCACCATATCAATACACCACTATGGATCCGCTCCCGTCTCCCTACGAGAACGCCATCCATAGCACTCACGCTTATCTTGCGTATTTTAGAGTATCCACTTTCACTTGTCTATGAACTATGCAAGGGGTCCACGTTTCCATATCCGAGGAATCCGGCTATTCGAATAGTTAATGATAACCCTGCAGGGGTGTACTTCTTCACACACGCTCCCGCCACTTACCGCCCTGTACACGTCATGTACCTCGGCAACCTTCAAGCGGAAGCCGGGCGAGGGAGTCGGCCATGACCTGACTAACCGAACAAGTCTCTCGTCCAGGTTTATCGCCTATTCGGGTTCCATCCGCAAGGAGATCCGGCCGGGGTGTCGCTCACGGCCCCAAACGATGTGAGCAGGGTTCCCAAGCCCACCAACCGGGTGCCACTTGGTACACCGTGCCACTGTGCCTAGTCTGTCCCAAGCCCACCTGTACCGGGTGCCACTTGGTAGACTACTAACACTACCTACAACCACCAGAAACTAGTTGCAACTCCTGGACAGAGATCATGTTGATTAATAAGTCGAGAGGGGCACTTAAGCATTCCAATGTGTGGTAGTAGCTGGTCATGGATCACAAACACAGAACTCAGTTCCTGAGGACGGCTGCAATGAGACAACCCACCATGTACTCCTACATGGCCTCTCACCGCTACCTTTACCAAATCGTGTTCACACACTTAGCTCACACACATTGGGACATGTTCACACGCCTCTGATTCATCCCCGATGAATCAGACCTGACATAACTCTAAGCAGTAGCAGGCATGACAAACAAGCATGAATGAGTAGGCACAACAGGGCTCAAACAACTCCTACTCATACTAGTGGGTTTCATCTATTTACTGTGGCAATGACAGGTCATGCAGAGGATAAAGGGGTTCAGCTACTGCAGCAAGTAACAGTTGAATCGTTGTTGTCCTAATGCAGTAATAGAGAGCAGGAGCGAGAGAGTAGGATTGTATCGGAATGAACAAGGGGTTTTTGCTTGCCTGGCACTTCTAAAGATAACATTGAGTCTTCATCAGTGTCAACGATCACATCATCGATATCATGTTTATCGAGAGGGGACAAATACCGGCAACACAGAAAGAAACACAATCAATGCAATGCACAATATGATGCATGATCATGACATGACAAAATGAATGTGTTTTTGGGCTAATGTAACTAGCAACAGATTAAATGAAGTTGGTTTGAATATAAAATTCAAATTCAAACTCCATATGTGATTATTCAAATGCCATTCACTTCATTTGCCCTAAACAGTAGTGATAAGTTGTTCTAACATGCATGAAAATGGTACAGATGGATTCCTTGAATTTTTCTGATAATTTTTCATATATAATTTATTTAATTTGGAGTTACGGTTGAATTTCTATGAATCTTAGAAGTTTTAGGCATTTTCTGGAATTTCCTGAATATTTAGAATTAAAATAATTCCAGAAAATGAATTATGGCGTCAGCATGACCTCATGCTGACCTCAGCAGGTCAACGGCGGTCCAGGTCAAACCTGACGTGTGGGGTCCACACGTCAGTGACACAGGGGCTAATCCCGCGTTGACCCGGGCTTTGACCCGCTACGGGGCCCACTGTCAGTGCCACGGGGTTAGTTTAATAGGGTCATTAGTGCTAATTAGGCGTGCCACGTCGGCAGTCGCCGGAGTTCGTCCGGCGACGACCAAAACTGCGGCGGGAGCTCGCCGGAGTGGCGCTGCGAGCGGTTTTGGGCCAAGCCAAGGGCACCAGAGGGTTGCCCTTGCTTGCGCGCATCCAAAGGAGGCATGCGGGAGGCGCGGGGTGGCCGGAGCTCGCCGGAGTGGAGGCCGCGGTGGCTGCCGAAGCTCGGGTTTGGCCGGAGCGAGGTTACAGAGCGTTAGGGGGCTGGCTGAGGGGCTATGCGGACTCCTGGGGCAGCTAGGAGCACGCTAGGCCCGTCGGACTGGCCGCAACAGCCCGTCAGTGCCATGCCCAGCGTCCATGGCGGACGGCGGCGCTCGGTACGGTGGCTAGCATGGCTATTGCACGGGAAACCAACGGGGAGAGAGGGGAAACGTAGCAGGGACTCACGGGGATGACGAGGAACGCTCGGCGAGGTCGGATACGGTCCGGAGCCGGCGAATTTGACGAAGATGGCCGGCGGGTCCGAGGTAGAAGACGACGGCGATGGCGGCGATGCAAGGCTTCCGGAGGGCTGTGGATCGGTGGGGAGGCAGAGGGAGGACCGGCGGAGCTTCCTGGGGCGTCGGCGAGGCTAGGGGTGGCCGGTGGCCATGGGTACGGCGACGATGACGGCGAGTTCCGCTCGGTGGTGTGCGCGGGAGGGAAGCAGAGGAGGGAACGGGGTCCAGGGGAAGAGAGAGGCGGTCGAGGGGGTCGAGGCGTCTCCGTGGCGTCGCGAGGGAGTCGGGGAGGCTGCCACGGCGAAGCAGGAGGTGGCCGGAGCTCTTCGGGCACGCGCCACCCCTCGCCTCTGCCTACTGGCAGAGGAAGAAGAGGACAAGGGGGGAGGTGGGCTGGGCCGGCTGGGGGGCTGCACAGGGGGGGGCTGGGCCAGCACAGGTGAGCGCCAGGTAGTTCCTTCTCTCTTTTTATTTTTTTCTGTTCTGTTTCCCTTTTTATTTTATTTTGCCACTGTTTTCAAATTCAAAATAATTTCATATAGTGCCAAAACATTCTGAAATATTTTATGTTACCTCTCTGGACTATTCCAAAAGTACATAAAACATTTCAAAGCATTTGAAAATATATTCATTATATATTATGAATATATCCCCAAATTCAAATAGATTATTGATTTAAATTCAGAGACCAAATAATTCCTTAAAAATATTCCAGAATTTTGGTTTGATATATAACTCTTGCCAAAATTCACAAAACTATTTTTAGGGCATTTTGGACTCACAGAATGCAATTTAAAGGGTGCTTGCCCTTCTTTTAATTAGGGTTTTGAGGCTTCTGAATTCCTCAGTTCAAATTTCATTTGAATTTAAACATGATGCAGCAACCAAGCTAGTCCAAGGCCAGGGTAAAGCTAGGGATGTGACAGTTTCTTGAACTTCTTTGGGGCTCAACTCCACCACTTTTCTCCAAACACCATCATGTACCTTGCCGCTTTCGTGTCCATGTGTGAGAACTTCTTGGGTTATCGACCACACTGGGGTCTCTTCAAGCACATGTACACGTGTCGCTCTCAGACGGTCAAGAAGGCCAACCCGAGTGACGAGAGGATGCACGTGATACCGATGTGCGGGGGTCTTGGAATTCAGATGAGGAACAAAAGCACTTTCCCAACTATGATCCTTCCCGACTCGGTCTGGGGTTGGCAGTCAACCTGGTTCTACTGCAAGGACCAGCCGACTCCGGGCCAGTCGACTGGACATGCCCCCTTTTCCATGGCTTGAGTGGAGAAGCCCTCCAACTTGAGAGTGATCCCAGAGGAGAAGGTGCAGGTGAAGGTGTTGGTCGAGCGGGTTGTCCAGCTCGTCCGCGACGGTGTGACCGGTATGGACCTGTTGGAGGTCTTCCCCGATCGACATATCCAACCACTCCAAGCTCGTGACCATCCGATGTGGATGTACTCAGGACTCTAGGATTCCATTCGGATCCACCCGGAGGATGTCAGTGAGGACATGGTGGACCAGTGGTTGAGAGGTATTACTGCAACAAGGATAACCCCCGGGGCTCCAGGAGGGTGGTTCGTTTCGACCATTTGCGCCAGCCGGAACAGGTACATTCTGCATTGTTGACTGTCTTCTTGATATACTAGGTAACAAATTGTTGACGGCCGACTGTCTTTCTTTTGTTCATTGTCTTTCAAGCTCTTGTTGATATGTACTCAATGCCCAATGGAGTGCAGGAGCAAGATGTCGAGGGAGAGGCAAGCGGAGGCGAGAGTGGCGAGTGGCACTCGGATGCAGAGGAGGACAAGGAGAGCGACGACCGGAGTGATGAAGAAGAGGTCGACTCGCCTCCCCGTAGAGAAGGAGGTCCAAGCACGCGCACGACCTGGCAAGCGCCCCCGACCTGGTGGCCGCACCAACTGGGCAGTCTTCAAAGCGCCCACGGGAGTCTTCTCCAATGCCGACCGAGAAGGTATCGAAACAGCCCAAGACTGCACCACCTCCAGTGCCGAAACCACCGAAGGCCACATCTTCCAAACCTCCGAAGGCTTTGCCCAAAATCAAAGTGGTCATTCCCACGGTCTCTGGGTAACAATCTGGCCTAATCCTTTGGTTGACTTGGGTAACCGAACGTAACTGACTGAATGCTGATATTTGTAGTGCTGGCACTTCTGGAACTTCCACCCACCAATACCGAGACGAGGAGATGGAAGACGCGGTTACCTCCAACCCAGGTACAATTCTCATGATCTTGTTCTTGATTATTTGGTCGATTAAATTCTGGTGATTCACTTGGGGTCGACTGATTTCTTTGCAGCCCCACTCGATGAAAACGTGATACCGAGGCCCAGAAGGAGCAAGAAAGCAGCAGCTGGCAAGATATCCCAGTCGAAACTAGCGATAGAACAAATAGTATAGTAGCCTGAAGATGCAGGTAGAGCCTCTATAACTTTTGTTGTCCCAGTGCCGAGTGAACGCCCCGCACCGTCGACTGTACCAGTGTTTTCTTCAGTCATCCAACCTCATGCCTCGGAGCCCCAAGCTGCTGCATCTGGACCGTCTGTCCCCTTCTTCACCACCCATCATGTTCCGGAAAGCCAATCGGACGCCGCTGCAGAGGCTATCCGTCAGGCTGGCGTAATGATGGAGCGGATGAAGGCGGTCAAGACAATAGCCAGGCTGCTTACGATGCCTGCACGGCTCTCCGAGCCAATGTCCAGGTAAGTTGACTTCCGACTGAACTTGTTCTATTAGGATATGCTACCTCAATATTTTTCCTTCATACAATCTCTTGTTGTCTGCTTCGAATCTGTGCACCCACTGGGTGGTTTGTTGTCTTCAGTATTTGCACTCTTCCACTCGGTCTGGTTGAATGGGATCTGAACCAGTGGGGGCACGCTAAGTGCACCCACTGGGTGTACTCCCCGAGACCGCAGTCGATTGCGGGCAGTCGGCTGGGGTCTGAGCACTTCTTTCTCTTTCCTTTCTTCCACTCGACCTGGGCGGAGCATGCCGAGTGGGATTTGAACCAGTGGGGGCACGCCAAGTGCACCCACTGGGTGTAGTCCCCGAGACCGCGGTCGACTGCTGGCAGTCGGCCAGGGTCTAAGTACTTTGTTTTTTAACTCGACCTGGGCGGACCGGGCGAGTGGTTTCTGAACCAGTGGGGGCACGCCAAGTGCACCCACTGGGTGTAGTCCCCAAGACCGCAGTCGACTGCTGGAAGTCGGTTGGGGTCTGAGTAAACATTGAAGTTTTATTCACTCAGAAGTAAATAATCTTTGATCTTGTCGACTGATATGTCTTTTACTCTCTACAGAAATCTTGTACTCTCATTTCCATGTTTTTCGAATTTGAGGAGATGCAGAGGCAGCTCAGCCTTGACCTGGAGCTGGCCCAACAAAACTTGAAGAAGGCTCAAGATGAAGTTGTCGGTATGGAAGGTAACTGCCTGTCGACTGCTCATGTCGATCGTCTTTTTAAATTATCCCTTCGATCTTTTGTTTGATCTAAATGCTTATTTTTAAGAGAAAATGAGGTTGGCTCTGGAGAAGAAGGACTTGGACCTTGCAGTTGCGCAGGAAGAGGCTCAAGAGAAGACTACCCTTGCTGACAAGAAGCTGGTTTCAGTCAGAGCACTGGAAGAAGAAGTAAGCAAGCTGAAGTCCTCTCTCACGGAATCCAACCGAGAGGCGACTCGTTTGAAGAAGGACAAGGTGGCTCTGAACGAGAAGCTGGAATCCATGGCTCGTAAGAGAAATGACTTGGAATCTTATCTGAGAACCCATGCCAAGCAGCTCTTTCTTATGCTTGAAGGTACCCCTTTTAATCCAACTGCTTTACTGTTTGCAAGTTAGTCATGTCCCGTCGACTCACTAACTCCTTGACTACAGAATTCTGCCAAAACTTTGACAAGGAATCCCGCGTCACCAGTGTTACAAGTTATCTTGCTCGTCTGAAGGTGATAGTTTCACACATCGACTCATCGCTCTGGCCAAGGGCGATGCTTCAAAATGATCTCGAGTCTCTAATGGCTCGACTCAACGAGGTCCCTGGTCGAGTGCAGGAATGGAAGAAGTCCTCTGCCCGATGCGGTCTCACGTGGCTCTATCGCTGGTAAGAGTCCATTGCAAGGAGGCCCACGAAGATAAGCTAGCGGTGATCAAGGTCGCCAACACCAAAAGGCATGACTTCCAATCCTTCATGGAGACTTTCATTGCTGATGCCACTCGGATCGCTGATGGAATTGACTTGGATGAATTCGTCAAGCCTGTGAGCCCTCCTCCTGCCGAATGAACAAACTTGAGATTCAAACTTGCCTTAAATTTGCCTCGGAATGCCGAGTGGTTTCTCTAACCGTTAAACTCCTTTAGGCCTGATGCCCGAGTACTTTTATCTTCGTTTTGAAACTCTTGAGATTTTATCCGATCTTGGTTTATCTTCTGGATATGCTTGCGTTCATCTTCGAGTAGAACTTGTTCTTCGCTTGGACTCTCCTTCGAAATGCAACTCTGAAGGGGATATCCCAGTCGACCTGCACCTCGCCGTCTTTGCGAATAAGGATGGAGCGCACATTGAATTTGTGGCGCAGCTCCGAGGAGAGGGTTGCGGTCGACCTGCACCTCGTCGTCCTTGCAAATAGGGATGGAGCTGATATTGTACTCATAGCGTAGCTCCGTGAGGGGATTGCAGTCGACCTGCACCTCGTCATCCTTGTGAATAGGGATGGAGCAGACATTGTACTTGTAGCGTAGCTCCGTGAGAGGATTGGAGTCGACCTTCACCTCGTCATCCTTGCGGATAGGGATGGAGAGGACGTTGTACTTGTAGCGCAGCTCCATGAGAGGATTGCAGTCGACCTGCACCTCATTATCCTTGCGGATAGGGATGGAGCGGACATTGTACTTGTAGCGCAGCTTCGTGAGAGGATTGCAGTCGACTTGCACCTCGTCATCCTTCTGGATAAGGGTGGTTTTGGAACTTAGGTGAGTACTGTACTACAGCTAAGCCTCCGAGTATGAGGTTTGCTCATCACTCGGTAGGATTTTTGAAACTTAGGCGAGTACTGGACTGCAACTAAGCCCCCGAGTGTGAGGTTTGCTCATCACTCGGTAGGATTTTTGAAACTTAGGCGAGTACTGGACTGCAGCTAAGCCTCCGAGTGTGAGGTTTGCTCATCAGTCGGTAGGATTTTTGAAACTTAGGCAAGTACTAGACTGCAGCTAAGACCCCAAGTGAGAGGCTTTCTCATTACTCGGTAGGATTTTTGAAACTTAGGTGAGTA
>NC_057794.1:161296008-161372326 GCF_018294505.1 Triticum aestivum
AGCTAAGCCCCCGAGTGAGAGACTTTCTCATCACCTGGTAGGATTTTTTTCAACTTAGACGAGTACTGGACTGCAGCTAAGCCCCCGAGTGAGAGGCTTGCTCATCACTCGGTAGGATTTTTGAAACTTAGGCGAGTACTGGACTGCAGCTAAGCCCCCGAGTGAGAGGCTTGCTCATCACTCGGTAGGATTTTTGAAACTTAGGTGAGTACTCGACTGCAGCTAAGCCCCCAAGTGAGAGGCTTGCTCATCACTCGGTAGGATTTTTCCAACTTAAGCGAAATGGGTTCACAGCTAAGCCACCCACTGGGGGATTTCAGAAACATACGTAAACAATCGACAATATTTTTAGAAGACTGTAAAACTCTTTTCTTTGATAAAGAAAATACAAAGGTGTTTTTCTTACATCTTAGCACACTGAGTGTTTAAGTATAAAAGGGGCGGAGCAGCTCCGCATTCCAGGCGCGCGGCTCGTCTTTCTTGTGCTCGACGTCGTCAAGGTGGTACGTTTCATTGTGGAGCACTCTGGTGACCACGAAGGGGCCTTCCCAAGAGGGAGCAAGCTTGTGTGGTTTCTGCTGATCCACTCGGAGAACTAAGTCTACCTCTTGAAATGCTCGACCCCTCACATTTCTGGAATGGAATCGACGCAGATCTTGCTGATAAATGGTTGATCAGATCAAGGCCATCTCTATTTCTTCTTCAAGGAGGTCAACTGCATGCTGTCGCGCTTGTTCTGCTTCTTCCGCTGTGAAATGCTCGACTCGGGGTGCATTGTGGAGCAAGTCACTGGGAAGTACAGCTTCGGCTCCGTAAACCAAGAAAAACGGGGTTCTGCCAGTCGACCGATTGGGAGTTGTCCTCAATCCCCATTGATGGAAGTTCGTCAACTGAGGCTCCTGCTACGTGTTTGAGGTCATGCATCAGTTGAGGTTTCAGTCCTTTGAGAATCAATCCATTTGCCCTTTCAGCCTATCCATTCGACTAGGGGTGAGCGACCGAGGCATAGTCGACTCGATTACCTTGTGAAGCACAAAAAGTCATGAACTCATCAGAATCAAAGTTTGATCGGTTGTCAGTGATGATGCTGTGGGGAACACCATATCTAAATGTTATCTCTCTGATGAAGCTGACGACAGTACTGGCATCAAGGTTCTTGATAGGCTTGGCTTCAATCCACTTGGTGAACTTGTCGACTTCTACAAGCACATGAGTGAATCCACTCCTGCCAGTCCTCAAAGGTCCAACCATATCCAATCCCCAAACAGCAAAAGGCCAGAAGAGCGGAATGGTTTTTAGGGCTGACGCAGGCTTGTGAGACATGTTGGAGTAGAACTGACAACCTTCACATTTGTCTACTATTTCTTGTGCCATCTCATTTGCTCAAGGCCAGTAAAATCCCGCTCGGTATGCTTTGGCCACAATGGTCCGAGAGGACGCATGGTGACCACAGGTCCCCGAGTGGATATCATTGAGGATCACTCGACCTTCTTCAGGTGTTATGCATTTCTCGCAAACTCCAGTCACACTTTCTCTGAACAACTGTCCTCTTATCACGGTGAAGCCCTTAGATCGACGAACGATCTGTCGAGCGTCTTCTTCATCTTCTGGGAGTTCTCTTTTAAGAATGTATGTGATATATGGTACCGTCCAATCAGGGGTGATGACCAAAACTTCCATGATCAAGTCGACCACGGCTAGAATCTCGATTTCAGTCAGATCGGTGGCGCTCTTTGGCTGTGGGGGATCTTTAGTGAAGGGATCTTCCTGAACTGAGGGTGCATGAATATGCTCCAGGAACACATTACTAGGAATGGCTTCTCTCTTGGAGCCTATCTTTGCCAGATCATCGGCTGCTTGATTTTTCAGTCGGGGGATGTGATGGAGCTCTAACCCCTCGAACCTCTTTTCTAACTTCCTTACTGCATTGCAATAACCATTCATGGCTGGGCTTCTGACGTCCCACTCCTTCATCACCTGATTGACCACTAAATCCAAGTCGCCATAAACCATGAGGCGACGGACACCGAGTGAAATGGCCATACGCAACCCATATAGAAGTGCCTCGTATTCAGCCTCATTGTTAGAGGAGTCAAAGTGAATCTGGAGAACATAACTGAGTTTGTCACCACGGGGGATACCAATACCACTCCAGCACCGGAACCATTCAGCATCTTGGACCCATCGAAGAACATGGTACAATGCTCTGAGTGAATTTGGGCTGGAAGTTGCTGTTCAGTCCACTCGGCGAGGAAATCAGCTATTGCTTGGGACTTAATACCCTTCTTTGCTTCAAACTTGATATCCAGGGGAAGGAGTTCAATCGCCCACTTTGCCACTCGACCAGTTGCATCTCTGTTGTTCAGAATCTCCGACAATGGAGCGTCACTGACGACTGTAACTGAATGATCGGAGAAGTAGTGTGCAATCCTCTTTGTGGTCATGTAAATTCCATAAACAAGCTTTTGATAATGGGGATATCTTTGCTTTGATGGAGTCAGGACTTCAGAAACGTAATATACTGGGTGCTGAACTTTATAAGTTTTCTCTTCTTCTTCCCGCTCGACCGTGAGTACTGTACTAACAACTTGTCCAGTGGCTACAATGTAAAGCAGTAAAGGCTCTTTGCTGATTGGTGCAGCAAGCACCGGCTGGGTGGAAAGCAGGGCTTTGAGCTCTACAAATGCTGCATCAGCTTCGGGAGGCCACTAGAACTTATCAAACTTCTTCATCAGTCGGTAAAGAGGCAGTGCCTTTTCACCGAGAAGAGAAATGAATCGACTTAGAGCGGCCAAACAACTAGTAACCTTTTGGACATCGTGCACACGCACAGGGCGTTTCATCCGTAGAATGGCACCAACTTTCTCTGGGTTAGCATTGATCCCTCGTTCCGAAACGAGGAAACTGAGTAATTTTCCGCCAGGAACTCCGAATGTGCACTTTGATGGATTAATATTGATATCATACCTTCTGAGGTTTGCAAAGGTTTCGGCAAGTTCAGCCAGTAGGTCGGAACCTTTACGTGACTTGACTAGAATGTCATCCATGTATGCTTCCACATTCCGATTGATTTGAGTGAGCAGACACTTCTGGATCATCCTCATGAATGTGGCTCCGGCGTTCTTCAGGCCGAATGGCATAGTGACATAACAGAAACTTCTGAATGGAGTGATGAAAGTTGTTTTATCGCATCAGGTCCATACAGTCGGATCTGATGGTACCCAGAATAGGCGTCCAAGAAGGACAAACGCTCACACCCCATAGTTGAGTCGACAATTTGGTCGATGCAGTTAAGAGGAAAATGAACTTTTGGGCAGGCCCGATTGATATGCTTGAAGTCAATGCACATGCAAAGTGAATCATCCTTCTTAGGGACCATGACAACATTGCCGAGCCACTTGGAGTGGTAAATCTCTCAGATGAACTAAGATGCTAGGAGCCAAGCCACTTCTTTGCCAATTGCTATTATCTTCTGGATGGCGGACTGTCGAAGATGTTCGTTGACTGGTTTTACTTTCAGGTCGACTCGCAAACGTTGCTCAGCCAGTCCCCTGGGTACACCCAGCATGTCAAAAGGTGTCCATGCAAAGATGTCCCAGTTCACACGGAGGAACTGGATGAGTGCTTCTTCCTATTTGCTGTCAAGTGTTGATGAGATATGGGTCGAAGCAGCATTAGGATCGGTCGGGTGGATATGAATTGGCTTCGTTTCCCCTGATGACTAAAATGCGGACTCTGTGGTAGGCTTCTTGGCTCGCAGCAAATCACTCGGATCTTCATTTTTCTGGTACTCTTGCAGTTCCACTACTGCCATCTGTGCATCGGCAATTTTTGAACCCTTCTGGAAGCACTCTTCTGCCTTCTACCGATTTCCGGTGACAGTGATTACTCCTTTGGGACCAGGCATCTTCAATTTGAGATACATGTAACATGGTCGAGCCATAAAATGTGCATAAGCGGGTCTCCCCAGAATGGCATGGTAAGCACTCTTGAAATCCACTACCTCAAACATTAACTTTTCCTTGCGGTAATTCTTGGAATCACCGAAAACCACATCAAGTGCGATTTGGCCGAGTTAATGAGCTTTCTTGCTAGGTATAACACCGTGGAAACTCATGTTGCTTGCACCTAGCTTGGACATTGGAATGCCCATTCCCTTCAAGGTTTCTGCATAAAGGATATTCAAGCCACTACCACCATCCATCAACAGTTTAGTCAGTCGAGTGCCTTCGACTACTGGGTCGACCACCAGTGCTTGCCTAACAGGGGTGGCTATATGCGCTGGGTGGTCTGACTGGTCGAATGTGATGGCAGTCTGGGACCACTTCAGATAACTGGGTGTTGCCAGAGCAACCATGTTCACCTCCCTGTTAATAACCTTCAATCGACTTTTGCTTTCAACATCAGCAAAAATCATCAGTGTGGAATTGACATTGGGAAAGCCGTCATCATCTTCTTCCCTATCCTCACCTCCGTCCGACTCCTTTTCCTTTTCCTTGGGTTGTTTCTCTTGGAACTGTTGGATCAGGAAACGGCACTGTCGAGTGGTGTGTTTAGGGTAAATGATGTTCCCCTCTTCATCTTTCTTGGTATGAATATGGCATGGTAAATCCAACACATCATTCCCATCTTTATCCTTAACTTTTTTGGGAGCCCAGGGCCCTTCGGGTTTTCCTTTGAACTTTCCTTGGGCAACAGCTAAAGCTTCACCAGGAGCTGCTGGTTCGGCCTTTCGCTTCTGTTTCCGACTGGAATTCCCTCCTCCGGTTTCTTGGGCGACTGTTTTGTGTTTGCCACTCCAGAGTCGGTCTTCCTCTTCACCATTGGCATATTTGGTGGCAATCTCCATCATCCGAGTCAGAGTCATATCTCCTATCCGACCGAATTTCAGGTTCAACTCCCGATACTTAACGCCTTCCATGAAGGCGCAAATTGCTTGGTGATCTGACACATTCTCCACTTTATGGTGCAACGTGATCCATCTCTGGATATAATCTCTCAAAGTTTCATTCGGTTTCTGGACACAACACTGCAATCTGTCAACCCTGTCGGCCTTTTGCAAGTGCCTTCAAAGGTCCTAACAAACACTCGAGCAAGTTCCTGCCAACTGTATATACTGCCAGGGGCCAACTGATTCAACGACGCTCTGGCAGAGCCCTCCAACATCAAGGGGAGGTGCTTCATGGCCACATCATCATTGCCACCACCAATCGGCACAGCCACTCAGTAATCCTCAAGCCAGGTGTCTGGCTTGGACTCGCCGGTGAACTTGCTGACTCCAGTCGCCAACCTAAAGTTGGGAGGAATCACTGCTGCTCTGATGGCTCTGCTGAAACACTCGGGTCCTGAAACGTGTACCCTACATCTAGTCGGATGATCTCTATCGTGGCCTTCTCTATGAGCTCTGTTTCTATCAACCAGACTTTGAACGAGGATTGACCTTGCATCAAAGCCTGGTCCTCTGGGGTCGACCGGAATTCTTCATTCGCCGCTGCGGGGGCGCCTGTCGTCTTGCCGCCGAGGCACGTATGACCCACTCCTTGGAGGAGGTGTGGGCACTCGACGACGGTCCTCGTGGTCGAGTCGATGATCATACTGCTACCGGTTCCTGTACTGATCTTGCTGGTACCCACATCCCTCGCACTGCGGAGGCGATCTTGGGTTGTGGGCAGATCAGACAGTATCCGCCACCACAGACCTGCTGTGAATCCTATTCCGCGACTGAGATACTGTTGTATTCTACTCCCCCGCTGCCCGGATTAAAGCCCGGATCTGCATCAAACCTCGGCCAGCTTCTGACTGGGAAGGTTGAGTTGACTCTGCTATTCTAGCTACAGCTGTGAGATTCTGGATCGGAGTTCGATATACCTGAGTCGGAGGCGAAGAAGTTGTCGTCGACTAGACTCGGGGATCAACTGCCGAGCACGCTCATCGAGTGCGCGTTGGAGGTTCTCCAATTGAGTGTACTCGGCCAAGTTGGCCAAGCACGCCTCCTCCAAGGCCTGGGCCTCGGGGGTTTCTCCAATGATAGGAGTGTGAAGTGCATCCATATTACGGCGACAAAGATCTTCCCTCCGCTTCAAAGAGAGGGGTTCTGGGCGGTACTCCTCGTCAACACGCGACGGATCACCACCGCCATTGCCACCGCCTTCCCTAGTGAAGCCAGGAGGAATGCGTCGTCCATTGACCATCAATACTTCCACCGCGGGGTCGCTGCTGTCGCATTCAGACACAGTCTCGACGGAGCCAGTCGACAGATCGAATAGGCCGTAGAGAGTTTCATCGGGCTTGATTGCCGAGATTTGTGGGGTGGCTGATTGGCGGGCCACTGCGTGCCTCACCCATCGGTGAAGCCGCGACCGACCGGATAGCTAGTGCCGGCGAACAACTGAAAGGGAGGTTGCCGTAGGGGCCGACTAATACAGAGTCGACGGTTGCCGAAGAAGGACATCGCGAATGCATGCACAGAAGTGCGTCGCCTTGCGGACGGGGAGCGCCTCGACGTCGAGTGGAGCCTCATGGAGCCAAGCAGAGTCGTCGGCGATGAAGACGAGCGCGCTGAGATGGATCTCGCGGCCTTCAGCCAATCCTCCGCCGGAAACCACGATGATGGGAATCGGAAGAATCGCAACTTCTCCAATAAACTGCTAAGACACACGCCCCATGGTGGGCGCCAACTATCGTGGATCTAAGACTGACAGTAGAATGGGGGTAGGTATGAGGAGGCAAGATCCTAGCTATGGAGTAGTTGTACACACGAGTTTTATGAGTTCAGGCCATTCTAGGAGGTAGTAACAGCCCTACATCTCGGTGCCCTGAGGCGGTCGACTGGATTATGTGTGTGTGTGTGAGTTTACAAAAGATGCGAACCCTTGTCCCAGAGGAGGGGGTGGATTATATAGAGTGCGCCAGGACCCATGCTCCCCTCCGTTACACAGGGTTCAATGTACATTAAGAGGAGAACGTTACTTGTAATGCTAGCCATTAAGTGCTATAAATGACAATTACGCCTATAAGTAAATGCTCGACCGTTGTTGGTGCAGAGTGGCTTTAGATCTTCTGCTCGTCGAGTGGCTTCTGCGACGGTCGAGTGACATTGATTCTTCCGAGTGGAACATCTATGGTCGAGTGGATGATGGTACCCTTTGAATAATTCTAGCTTTATGGTGATGTCCTAGGGGAAGGTGTCTAGGTCAGGCCTATGACCCTACCCTAGGTACATAGCTTCATCACCAGGGGTGCCTAGTCAAAGGCAAGGAGATGAAGTCATCGGCCAAGGCTTAGTTACCGTGATTGCGTCGAGCTCGGCTAATGTCGAGGGACCACCAACGGCGGGCGTGCAAGTGACGGAGGGGCCACTTGCTGCCAAGGTGCCGGCTGGCGTATTCTTACCACACCCGGGTGCATTAAGCTCCAATGTCGACGCCGACGCCGGAGACACCAATGCCGCCTCCGCCGGAGACACCAATGTCGGCGCGTTGTGCGAGTTGCTGCCCGTGAAGCTGGGAATCGGGGGCTACCCCTGTTGGCTACCCGCAATCCACCCCCGCAGCCCCTCAAGCAAGCAAGGCATAATGACAGTGATCGTTGCTACCACTTGGTCTC
Source organism: Triticum aestivum (assembly GCF_018294505.1). Classification (NCBI taxonomy): domain Eukaryota; kingdom Viridiplantae; phylum Streptophyta; class Magnoliopsida; order Poales; family Poaceae; genus Triticum; species Triticum aestivum. The sequence goes on from NC_057794.1 coordinate 161,303,614, forward strand.
GCACTTGCTCTTGGACTATCTCCGGAATCCGCGCCACTTGTGCCTTGAGTTCTTTAACCTCGCGGTCCTGGCTTTCCGAGATGGTCTTTCTCTCCTTTCGCCCAACCTTATAGTATTCCGACCATTTCATGGACAAGCCTTTGCCGGCAACACGACCAACTGATGACGGCTTACTGAACTTATCCTTGTATTTCATTATGTTCAACGCCCTATTTAAAGTGGTGTCCCAAGGGGCAGACGGGGAGCTCTGAGAGCCCGCGCTTCTGCTTTCAGTTTCCTACGGAAGGAGCATGAACCATTTAGAAATTTGACTTCACTATTAAAATGCAACCATATGGAGCTAATTTCGCGGGGGTGTATTCCTTACCAGAACAAGCTCAAGCGCCTTCACCTTCGGATCCGTGGTAAGCTCCTTTGTTACTGGGTCCACCTTGTACCGGGACCTGATATAGATCTTGGTCTGCTTTCCATGGTATTTATCGAAGAGGGGCAGTAGGCCTTGCTCGGCACGCTCCGCGTCCTCCTTGTCCCATTTAGGTTCCGCCACTCTGTAACTATCGGGACTGAGTCTGTGGACCCCTAAGTTCAAGTCCCGCATATCTTTCCCCCACTGACTTGATTCCACGGATGCGTTGCTCTCGCACTTGATCTTGAACTCCAGGTAGTTAGCTTCTCTAATCGAAGGATTTGTCTCCTTGATCTTATCATAACTATCACCACTTAGAATCCTTTTATTCACCACGGCTCTCCAAGTAGCGAGGGCCGTGCTCATCTTCGTGAGGGCGGCACTGTTCACTTTATTCCCATCTTCGTGAAGCTTCGTGAAGAGGAGGTTGTGCAAATTCCCTCGATCACGATGCGTTAGGTTCTCAGTGTTGATCGAGACGGTGCTCCGGAGAATGCACCCGAGCTGTCCTGCATACCCACTGACTAATTCTTTGGGTGCCGTTGGATGCCCACTGGAGGACACTTCAGTAAATTCCTCCTTGGTGGTGTCGAGCACGTTCGGGCGCCGGTCCTTCCGTTGCCTCTTCGGTTGGCTGCCATCTGTGCGTTCACTGCCATCATCAGTGGTGGCATCCCCGGCGGCACCATCAGTGGTGTCATCCCCGACGCCACTAGGGGTTGTGTAGTCAGGATCGGTGTCTTCCGCGGTGTCCTCATAGCGGTGAGGTTCTTCCTCCATCTCCTAGGATAGCTCCCAGAATTGCTTGCCCAAACCGCCGGCCTCATCGTTGTCGGCCGTGTTCGCTCTAAATAGGAAAAAAAGGCTACTAGAGTTATTGGATAAGATCAGGGTAGTATCTATTCTTCTATCCTATATATTTTCACATTACAAGTTATAAACACCCCTTTACCCAAAAGATTATTACTTTTCCTTCTGTAATTATTCACATTGCAAGAGCTTTCAGTGCATGCATATATATGGATCAAAAATGAATTCAGTTAACAAAATTCCTAGTGCACTAGAATGCATATACACTAAAAATGAATGCATATACAATGAATTTTATGTTAACAAAATTCGTTCAAAAAGGAATGATTAGCAAAGATAACATTCTAATTCAGTTAACTTAATTTGAAAGGTCTTGTGAACTGAAGCAATATTATGGAGTAGATCAGTTAGAATAATTATGGAGTAATTATGAACAGATGATGATTGCTTGTGTCTTGTGCACTCAAGCAATATTTGACTGAGCACTTTTGTATGAAGTCCCAAAGTCCCAAGTGTTAAATTCAGTTAACACTTTCAACACTTGGTAAATTCAGTTAACTAAATCTGAATTTAGTTAACAAACTTGGTAAATTCTAGAAGCTGAAGTTTTTCAGTTAGTAGCTCAAAACTGTGTTAAATATTTTTAGAACCTGAACATTTTCAGAACTGTTTTCAAGACCTTGTATCTTTATTGCCATTTATGCTTAACTTGCTAGTTTGTTGATCTGAACCTCCTCCATGCAAAGAATTATGCTTAATTATGTTTCGATTGATAATCGGGCACCTTCAAGGTCGAGAAAATTGGGCATGACCTTTGCTAATTTTCTTGACCTAGGAGTGCCCCATTCTCAACCAAGACGGAAATTAATCAACATTTCAAGAGAAAGGGGTAACTATTTGTCCCTGCACAAAATATTGGTGGCAATCGGACTAGAGCGGAGACCTGGATTGGATGATATTAGATAAGATGCTTAGTATCACTAGTAGATGCAGAGCACCACATACTGTTGCCAAGGACGTAGCAGATGTAACATTTAAATGCTCACACCAAGCAGTTAACAAACAACAAAATAACATCTGAATTCTGAGGCTCTGTCTCTGGCAATTAACTCCAGTTTCCATCCTATCTCGAGCATCATTTAAAAATATGTTTTAACGAACAAATTGTGATTACAGAAACGAAGCAACACCAAATCAGTTATCCTAGCATAGTATGAATATGGAGAACAGAAGCAACAGTTTCTGATCTTGCATACGACACTTCCGAATTATGCTAGCTATCCATGTTTCAATTTTCTTTCAGTACTCCATAAAAACAGGCAACATTCTAACAAAAAGAAACTCTAGGCCACAGTTAGAACCAAATAGCTGAATTTTCATGTAAGTAAGCAACATGATCTTCAGACTGAACTTGAATTAGTGAAACTGTCGCATATTTTGTCGCAGTGAAGCAGCAGGTGAACAAGTACAAGATTCATAGACTTGGGTGACTTGGTATTTGGGTACCTGGCCGATGATGATGGCTTTGACGTCGTGGAAGGGGGTGGTGTAGAGCGCGTGGAAGACGAGGTGGGGCGGCGGGTAGACGGGCACCTTGGCGTGCAGGTGCTCGTGGGCGACGAAGCGGCAGAGGTCGATCACGTAGGGCTTGAGCAGCTCCGCGTAACCGTAAGGAAGTTTTATTCCTATGAGGCAGGTGAAAAAGTGCTCGATCTCCTTCTGACTTAGAGTGAAGCACGCGGGAGGAAAGTCATATTCGATCTTCTTGGCCTTTTTGCCTTTGCGATGACTTTCTGTGTCCTTCGCCTCATCATCATCATCATTAGGGCATTTTGCGTGAAGCTCCTCCCTAATGCCCATTGATTGCAAGGCTGCCCTTGCTTTCGGCCAATCTTTGGTCCTCTCTGGCATGTTGAGAAGGGTACCAAGCAGACTCTCGCACAAGTTCTTCGTGATATGCATGACATCAAGGCTGTGAGGCACACGATTGAAGTCCTAGAAAACATACCTCGTTTTCCATACCTTCAGTAGCGGCTCTGGCACTCTTCGCTTCTATCTCGGCGGTGGGCACTCTTTCCAATTTTTTAACAGCCCGTCTATTTCCTCACCGTTCCTCGTACGCGGGCATCTTCGGGGTTCGGTTTCACCATCAAACAGATCCTTGCGTTTTCTCCATGCGTCATCGTCGCGAAGCCACCTTCGATGTCCCATGAACACGGTTTTCGAAGAACCGGGATCTCTATCTAGCTCGCGATACGTTGTGTCATCCATGCACCTAACGCATGCACAAAATCCATGGACCACCTGCCCCGCGACATATCCGTAACCGAGATAGTCGTGCACCGTCGTGAGTAGTGCGGCTCTCATAGGGAAATATTGTTTCGCTGCAGCGTCCCACGTATTGGCTGGCGTTTTCCACAGCATGTCTAGCTCCTCTTTCAGCTGCCCCAGATATAGATTGATGTCATTCCCTGGTTGTTTCGGCCCTTCAATTAGCATACTCATGTGAATGTACTTCCTCTTCATGCACATCCAGGGGGAAGGTTGTACATCCACACAAACACAGGCCAGGTGCTATGTGTGCTTCTGTGGCTGCCAAACGGATTGACTCCATTGGTGCTCAGCCCAGCACGCTGTTCCTTTGATCGTCCACAAATTTTGGGTGTTCGAAGTTGAATGCTTGCCACTGGCTCGCATCCTTAGGGTGACTCCGCATCTTGTCTTTTTTATTTATCTCCGGATCATTTCCGTCATCTTCTCCCCCCTATCCGCGTGCCAACGCAGGAGCTTTGCTAGCTTAGGGTCCGCGAAATACCGCTGCAGACGAGGAGTGATCGGAAAGTACCACACCACTTTTTAAGGAGCTTTCTTCCTCTTCTTGTATCGAGTGCTGCTACACACCAGACATATGGTAGACTCCGCGTGCTCGTCCCGATAAATGATGCAATCATTCATGCACACATGGTATTTCACGTGCAGTAAATCCAGAGGACACACAATTTTCTTCGCCTCCTCGAAACTGGTCAAGTACTTGTTCCCCTTGGGAAGACATTCGTGCCAGAATGACATGTTCTCATCGAAGCATGCGTTGGTAATTTTGTGTTTTACCTTCATCTCCAGATCCATGAGCGTTACTTTCAGGCGGGTATCCTCGGTCCTACATCCTTCATACAATGGAGTAACCGCGTCTATCTCCAGTTGATCCATCTTGGATTTCTCTCGGGCAGCAGCTCTTGCATTACCCGTCTACTTGAGAAGCATCTCTTGAATATGAGGGTCCAGCACCCAGCCCATCGATGGTCCATCGTTGTTTGCTCCGGCATCTTCATATTCATGATCATGCCCTTCGTATTGATCTTCCTCATCATCATGTCCGACATCTTCTACATGATGACTGTGTCCTGCATCTACTTCATGATCATGTCCTAGAGATTCTTCATCTTCTCGCCCGCCCTCTTCGCTATTGTCTTGCTGCCCTTCCTTCTTTCTTGGTCGGCCCCCATGGACGACTTCATAATCATCTTCATCACCTTGCCACCAATAGCCATCCATGAAACCACGCAAGAGAGCAGGTGGTCCCGCACCTGTCTAGAATCCGGGTCCATAAGGCTCTTCTGCTTGCATCTTCGACACAGACATCTTATCTCCCTCTCGTTCTTTTGAAGCATCTCGGCCTTCGCGGAGCTCCAAAACCTATTCATGATGGCTTTGGTCATCGTGCGGACCATGGTCGCCTACGGGGTAGAGCAAAACGATATTTTAGAACCAAAAAAAATTTGGCATCACTTTGCCGAAAAATAGGACCAAAAAGATTGCATAGTGCCAAATTCTCGCCGAAAGGAAATGAATCAACATTTTGGCAAAATATTGGCATCTATCGCTGTCAGTGTACTAAAGTAGGGGTACCTTAGTATCCCGAACTTGTGCACGGGCAGTTGCAGCATCCCGCGGCAAGGCTTGCCGGGTGACCGCCAAGGTCCTCCGTGGTTCCTTTGGAGCCATTCAAGGACAAAGTATCCAAGCCAAGGAGACAAGACCCCGGCAAGAGGAGCTTGCCGGGAAGGCCAACCAAGGCATCTCAAGGAACTTGCCGCGATGTGCCATGCGTCCCGGCAAGGCCCGGTGAGCGACAAGCTCCCGGACGCGACAAGACAACGACCGCGGCAAGGCGCTTGCCGCGGCAAGCCACCACTCTGTGCCCGTGCTCCAGCACATCCACCAACGTGTCGCTCTGGGACCCTTCCAGGCGTACGTGGCGGGAGGCTGTGCAGCCAGCGGTGCGCGGTGGCAAGCGGCACTGACAAGATTGCCATCGTGGCGAGCGGTGGCGTCCCTGGCGGTCCCTTTTGCACTATTTAGGTGACACAGACGGGCATTTAATGCCCTTGTCCCCTGCCGTCAGGGTTAGGTATGATACACTGTAGAAGGTAGCTGTACCAACCGCAACACCTTTCCATTTTTACCCTTGTCTACGTTGCCACCTGTCGGTGACCCCTTGAGCATATAAAAGGAGGCCCATGCGCAACATAGGGGGGGGAGGAGAACACTCAGGCTCGGTCTCGTTAGCTGCTGGGGTGTACTGTAGCACTTCGCGCTCCCGAGCAAGAACTCAATACAAACCACAAAGCAGGAGTAGGGTTTTACGCCTCCGTGCGGCCTGAAACTGGGTAAACTACTCGTGTGCTTCGCCTCGATCCGCTCTTCGTGCGACCTCCGCCCCCGCCGAACCGAAAGGGACTCGGTCCGCCAGTCCCATAGGTGCTCGTGGATTAGTCCCCCGGCATCTTTGGCGTGCCAGGTAGGGGGCGTCGAGGTTGTGTGAACCAGATCCGACGTTCACACGAGCTAGATCTTCATCATCTTCATCGACATGCCGCCGAAGAAGAAGGCTTCGGAGGCGGCTGCTCCGTCCGCGCCGAACCCACCACCGCCGGAGCAAACGGTTGATGGGGCAGACGCCGGCGGAAGAACGGGTGTCGACGAGGGAGCTCACGGTGCCGCCAGGTCCAAGGACAAGGCTGCGCTGCCCATCGGCGGCGTAGCCGGCTCCCACAACGACCGGGCGCACTCCAAGACCTCGGCGTCCGTACATGCACCGCGCCCATCTCAGGAGGCGCGGGACCGGCAGCGTCATGGTACTCACGGTACCATGCGTTTGCTGGATCAAGATCGAGCTGGTGGATCTCGGGGTGCTCAAGACCAGCATGCACGCCAACATGCTGGCACGAGCGAGGCGCGGTAACCTGGACGGGATACTGCTCCTTCTAACATAGTTAGAAGTCCGAGCATATCCCGCTCCTCGCACCGTTCGCCACCACCACCCGCCACTCCAGCAGAAGCTTTGGCGCGAGCTCAACTACTCCTGGACTACCCTCCAACGGCAGACAAGATCGACGACTGGAGGGCCACCATTCAGAGTCTCATCGGCTTCGCCAACGGCGACACTCAACGGCAGCCGAGCACGTCGCAGCCGCGACAAGTCAGCCAGGCACGAGCCAGTGGCGACAAGACTGGTGGGGGTGCAACCACTGTGCACTCTCTGCCCCGAAGGCCAAGATCGCCGACTCGCCGGATCCACCTCGACAGCGACTCCACCGCGTCATCAGATCCACGAGCTCGTCGCGATCAGCGCCAAGTTCTTCATGAACGACAGCAAGAAGACGCTCGTACTGGCATCGAGCGCCAAAGAGAAGCGCGACGTCAATCGGACCAGCGCGCTGGGCCCTCTGTCGACATGCATGCGCCAGAGGAACCAGGCGACTTGCCATACGCGGTACGTTGCCCTGCGTTTACTCGTGAGCTGCGGCAAGTCCAGTGGCCCAGCACGAAGAATTTCAAGCCAGACGTACCAGAGAAGTACGACGGCAAGTCGCATCCGTTGGAGTTCCTCAGCATCTACACCATCACAGTGCAGGCTGCCGGGGGCGAGACGACAAGATCCTTGCCAAGTACTTCCCGCTGGTGCTCAAGCCCAACGTCAGGTCCTGGCTCATGCACTTGCTGGACAACTCCATATCCTCCTGGGCAGACCTATGCCATCAGTTTGTCGGTGCCTTTACAGGCGGCCACAAACCCCATTGCCAAGAGAGTGACCTTCATCTGCTCGCCCAGAAGGAAGGAGAGCCCCTGCACAAGTACATTCAGAGATTCAGCCGTGTACAACACAACATCCCAGATGTCCATCCTGCCGCAGTCATCAGCGCGTTCCATCAGAACGTGTGTAACCGCAGGATGCGGGAGGAGATGGCGATGTGCAGGATCAGAGACGTCAGTGAGCTGTATGCCCTAGCCGACAAGTGTGCACGTGCTGAGGAAGGGAGGAAACTCCCCAGAGAGAATAAAGGAGCAGAAGGATCTGATAGCGAGGATGCTGCCCCGGCAAAGAAAAACCGGCAGCGGAACAACAGGAAGAAGAAAGGCAAAGATGTGCTAGTCGTTGAGCAGTCCGGCAACGAAGGTGGCGCCAACAAAGCCAAAGCTGGTAGCTCCGGCAAGGAGATTGCCGCATGCACCAACTGCCAGGCTGTGGCAGTCACCGACAAGCAGGACGGCACCGACAAGCAGTACTGCAAGATCTACCGCACCAAGGGCCATGACCTCCAGAGCTGCAAGAAGGTCGAGCAGCTTGTCTAGCAGCAAAAAGCTGAATACGAGCGACGCGACAAGGAGAGGGCCCAAAAAGGCGCTGGAGAATCCGGCAAGAAGCGCGCCGGCCAGGGAGGACGCCGCGCCAAGGCCAAGCAGCGGCAAGGAGACAGACCTCCCCGCGGCCGCGACAAGGATGAAGACGACGACGGCGACGAAGACATGGATGATGTCGAGACCAGTGAGCAGGAGTTCCAGAAAGCCACAGAGGTCTTGTGCGTTGACGGTGGTGCTTCTCTGCATACTTCGCACCGCCAACTCAAGCAGTGGGTGCGGGAAGTCAATGCGGCAGAACCGCCTGTCGAGTCACGCAAGCTTCTGAAATGGTCCAGCACGCCTATCATCTTTGATATTGAGGACCACCCTGATCGGACAACTGCGGTCGGGTGCTTGCCGATGTTGGTTTCACCAACTATCTGCAACCTCAAAGTCACTAAGATGCTAGTTGACGGCGGGGCCGGCTTGAACCTTATCTCCTCCGCTGTACTCCAGAAACTCCAGATCCCTGACAGCGAGCTTGAAGAGACCGGCACATTCCAAGGAATCAACCCGGGAAGGAGCAAGCCGAAGGGGAAGGTCACGTTGCCAGTAACATTTGGCAGCGAGCTGAACTTCAGGACTGAGAGGGTCACTTTTGACGTTGCCGATTTTCCATTGCCTTACAATGGGATACTCGGCCGTCCAGCACTCGCCAAGTTCATCGCAGCCTCTCACTACGCATACAACATGCTGAAGATGCCAGGCCCGATAAGCGTCATCTCTGTCCCTGGCAACAAGAAGGATGCTCTTATCTGCACCGACAAGATCTACCGGGAAGCGGCAGTCGCAACAGATCGCAAGAGTTCTGATGCCCACTCCGGCAATCGCACCTCTTCGGAGTGCTGCGCTGCCGTCGAGGACGCACCATCGAGCTCCACCGGCAAGTGTAAGAAGACAATGGCAGCTCCGCCAGAGATCAAGAAGGTGTCCGCCAAGGAGGACAGCATTGGTGGTACCTTCACCATCGGTGCCACTCTCGACCCTAAATAGGAAAGGGCGCTCATTGCTTTCCTACGGGCGAACGTCGATGTGTTTGCGTGGCAACCGTCTGACATCCCCGCTGTTCCCAGGAAAGTAATTGAGCACCATCTTGCCGTTTGTCCTCATGCGCGGCCCGTCAAGCAGAAGGTCAGGAAGCAAGCAGTGGAGCACCAAGAATTCATCACAGAAGAGATCAAGAAGTTGGAAGCAGCAGGCCTTGTCAGAGGAGTGCTCCATCCTACGTGGTTGGCCAATCCTGTAGTCGTGCGCAAGGCGAATGGGAAATGGAGACTTTGTATCGACTTTACCGATGTTAACAAAGCTTGTCCCAAACACCCATTTCCTTTGCCGCGAATTGACCAGATTGTTGACTCCACGGCCGTATGTGATTTGCTTTCATTTCTTGACGCATACTCAGGATACCATCAGATCTTCATGGCAGAAGAGGATGAGGAGAAGACCGCATTCATCACTCCATGTGGCACATACTGTTTCCTACGGATGCCTTTTTGATTAAAAAATGTTGGTTCAACATTTGCAAGAGTAGTCCATGTCGCTCTTGAGCCACAAATACACAGAAATGTGGAAGCCTACATGGATGACATAGTGGTCAAGAGCAAGGACAAGGCAACTCTGATTCAAGACTTAGACGAGACCTTTGCAAATCTGCACAAGATCAGCCTCAAGCTCAACCCCGAGAAGTGTGTGTTTGGAGTCCCCTCCGGCAAGCTTCTCGGGTTCTTCGTGTCTCAGCGGGGAATCGAAGCCAATCCCGACAAGATCAAGGCCATTGAGCAGATTGAAGCACCAAAGCGCATCAAGGATGTACAAAGACTTGCCGGTTGCGTGGCTGCTCTCAGCTGGTTTATCTCTAGGTCTGCTGAGCGCGCCCTGCCGTTTTTCAAAATATTGAAGAAGGCAGGTCCAATGAAATGGACTCCGGAAGCGGAGGCTGCGCTGCAAGACTTGAAGAGATACCTGTCCTCCGCTCCAACACTTGTCTCACCTAAGCCACAAGAGAAGTTGCTGCTGTATATAGCGGCAACCAATCAAGTGGTTAGTGCTGCGTTAGTAGCAGAGAGGGAGGCAGACGACGAGCCAGCAACTGCGGCAGGCCCATCCAGTGACAAGCAGGGGGCTTCCTCGACAAGCTCTGGTACCGACAAGGATGGATCTGCGCAAACGCGCGAGGAGATACAGAAGAGAATGGTACAGCGCCCAGTTTACTTTGTTAGTTCCCTTCTGCAGGGGGCTAGGTCAAGGTACTCTGGCGTGCAGAAATTGCTTTTCGGCCTTCTCATGGCCTCGAGAAAGCTGCGCCATTACTTCCAAGCACATGAGATCACAGTTGTCACTCGTTTTCCGCTGAAGAGGATACTACAGAATCCAGAAGCGACAGGCAGGATTGTTGAGTGGGCACTGGAACTGTCAAGCTTTGGCCTCAAGTTTGAGAGCACTTCAACTATCCAAAGCAGAGCATTGGCGGAATTCATAGCAGAATGGACGCCAACACCAGATGAAGAAATTCCAGGAACGAGCATCCCCGTCAAGGAAGCAAGCAAAGAGTGGCTGATGTACTTTGATGGTGCCTTTTCACTGCAAGGTGCCGGCGCAGGCGTGCTGCTTGTCGCACCCACCGGAGAGCACCTCAAGTACGTAGTCCAGATGCACTTCCCAAGGAGCAAGCAACAAACAATACTGCAGAGTATGAAGGCTTGTTTGCCGGTCTCAGAATCGCGGTAGACCTTGGAATCAAGAAGCTCATTGTCAGGGGTGACTCGCAGCTTGTCGTCCGCCAAGTGAACAAGAGCTATCAGAGTCCGTTGATGGAAGCCTACGTCGACGAAGTGAGAAAGCTAGAAGAGCACTTTGACGGCCTACAGATAGAGCATGTTCCAAGAGCTCAGAACGCCATTGCCGATGGCCTACCAAAGTGCGCCGCACTTAAGTTACCTGTGGAACCAGGGATCTTTGTGCTCAAGCTGACTCAACCATCTGTAGCGCCATCAACTGGACAGAGCAAGAAGAGAAAGTTGATTTCTGGTGACTATTTTCCGGCCGAGCTTCCCGAAGCCGCCGCCAAGAAGGTCCCCAAGATCAACGCCAAGAGCGCTGAGGAGCAACCTGCTCCGGCAAGCCCTAAGGTTTGTTCCGTTGAAGCAGAAGCTCCCGACAAGTTTTGCTCCGGCAAGCTTGCCGGGGAACATCAAGCTCCGGCAGAGCCGCAGGTTCTTGCCGTAGAAGCGGATGTTCCCGCAGCAGCAGATTTGCCTTTAGTCCTTGTTGTCGAGCCACAAGCTCCAGCATGGGCACAGCAGATTGTCCATTTCCTTCAGACAGGAGAACTTCCCGAAGAGCAAGAAGAAGCGGAAAGAGTAGCCCGACAGTCAAGTATGTACCAGTTTGTCGACAAGACACTGTACAGAAGAAGACTCAATGGTGTGAAATTGAAGTGTATTAACCGGGAAGACGGACAAAATCTGTTGGCAGAGATACATGGAGGCATATGTGGTCACCACATTGGCGCAAGAGAACTTGCCGGCAAAGCATTCTGGCAAGCTTTCTTTTGGCCGACAGCCCTCCAGGATGCAACTGCACAAGTAACCAAGTGTGAAGCGTGCCTGTTCCATTCCAAGCAGATACACCAACCAGCTCAAGCTCTCCAGATGATCCCTTTATCCTGGCCATTTTCGGTCTGGGGGCTCGACATCCTCGGCCCCTTTCCCCGAGCAGTCGGGGGCTTTGAGTACTTGTACGTTGCAATCGACAAGTTCACAAAGTGGCCGGAAGTGGAACCAGTGAGGAAGGTGACAGCACAGTCAGCAGTCAAGTTCTTCAGGTCGATTGTTTACCACTTCGGGATACCTAACAGGATAATCACCGAGAACGGTACACAATTCACGAGCCGCACCTTCATGCAGTACGTCCAAGATCTTGGCACCAAGGTCTGCTTCGCTTCTGTTTCTCACCTGAGAAGCAACGGTCAAGCGGAGAGGGCGAATGCTGAAGTGCTGCGTGGGCTCAAGACCAGGACTTTCGACAGGCTGCACAAGTGCGGAAGAAACTGGATCGAGGAGCTACTGGTGGTTCTTTGGTCGATCAGGACGACGCCAAATTGAGCCACTGGCCAGACACCTTTCGCTCTAGTCTATGGAGCAGAGGCATTCTCCCCACGGAACTCGTATACGGGTCACCTCGAGTGCTCGCTTATGATGAGCTTGAGCAAGAGCAGCTGCGACAAGATGATGCGCTACTCCTTGAGGAAGATCGTCTTCAGGCTGCTATACGAGCTGCTCGCTACTAGCAAGCTTTGCGCCGCTACCATAGCCGCAAAGTTAACGCCAGAAGTCTCGAGGAAGGCGACCTTGTTCTTCGGCATGTTCAGTCCGCCAAGAATTCCAACAAGTTGACGCCGAAGTGGGAAGGCCCTTACCGGGTGAAACGAGTCACTAGGCCTGGCGCTGTCCGCCTTGAGACCGAAGATAGCATTCTGGTGAGCAATTCCTGGAACATTGAGCATCTTCGTAAGTTTTACCCGTAAGGCGCGGTTGCCGGAACCTGTTCCGGCAACCACCTTTTGTACAAGTCTTGCCGCTGTTGCATGTAATCCTTTGTACAAAGCCGGGCGCAGACCCCGTGCATAAGTAAAGCTCATATGCTCCGCACATCTTGTCAATTTCATGCTTTCTATTTTTTGCATATGTGATCTGACACTTTGTGCAGCACCTACTCCCCGGCAAGCAATAACGAGCCGTAAGGCTCCATATCTTTATTTTCTCTTCTTTCTTTTTTCTCAAGGAAAGGAAGGTTCCCTCGCCCACAAGTTTGCCGGGGGGGAAAGGAGAAGATAATGGTATGAACCAGGCGTCGTTCAAGAAAGTTTCGCCTTACCGGGAAGCAAACAACAAAAAAGCTAAGTTGGCAAAGTTTGAGCAATCAGATTTTTTAAATTTTTAAGTTATCTCCCTTGAATGACCGCACTTTGTATGGAAAACCTGTGCGCGGAGGAACCAACTCGTAGCTAGTTGCGCCCTTACTTTGTTTCGAGTCTGCTCAACAACTTAAGTGAGCTGCAACTAGTTGTGACAAGGTTTCTTGTCAGTAGCGGCACCGCCAGCAGGCTGCTGACGTCCCGCACTCAGCACTCGCGGCTCAGGTGCCTGCACCGGCAAGTTCCCTAAAAGCGTAGAGTAAAAAAACATACAAAGGGAGGAATCAAGTAAAGGGAATAACATTGCAATCATTACCCGGAATAGAGTTATATTACAAGATAGCTTGTCGCGGCTCTAACAGATTGTTTTCATAACATGACAAATAGCGACAAGAAAAGAAGAAAGCGGGCGGCCTAGTCTATGCGATCGCCCTCGATCCTCTTGATCCCGCTCACCTTGTCCACAATGGGTGCGACAAGGGTCTTGAGCGCCTCCAGATGAGCATCCGGCGGCAGGGTCTTGAGGACGTTGGTGAGGTTGAGGCCCGGGTTGCGGAAGGCCACCTTCATCAACACCTTTTGAAGAGCTCCCGTGCAGATCTTGCATGACTCGTCGGCTAGCTGCTTTGGGATCTTCTCCCGGAGCCGCTGGAGGGCCGTCGCCACGCCTTTAAAGAACAAGGTGAGCTTGGCGCTGGGTTGGAGGTTCTCATCAGATGGATACCCGAGATCCTCCACCCCCAGCTGCGCTAGCTCCCTGTCGATATCTGCGGCAGCACTCATGAGACTCTCCGTCCAGTGCTCCACATTCTACCTAAAAGCATTCTAGGCGGTGGCAGCACTCGCCAGCAGTGCCTTGTCGGCCTTGATCTCCTCCTTCAAGGCCAACTCCTGCTCCTTGGCGCCGTCCAACGCCTTGGTCAAAGTGGTCAGCTTCAACTCAAGATCTGCGTTGGAGTCCTTGGCGGCGCTAAGCTCTTTGCCCTTCTCGGCAAGCTCTTCACCACTCGCCTTGAGATCGGCCTCCAGTTGCGCCACCTTCGTCTCCAGCTCCTTCTTGGCGGCCTCGGCAGCTGCGGCAGCATCCTCCGCTTGCTTGAGGGCTCCGCCGAATGTTCGCTCGCGCGCGGAAAGCTCCTCCTCGTGTGCGTCAAGGTTGACCTTCCGCTGTGCCAGCTCGCCCTCCTGCGCAGACAGCTTCTCAACGGCAAGCCGCTGTTGCTCTTCAACTTCGGCCTTCTCGAGGAAGAAGGCCTTCCGCGCTTCGGCGAGTTGCTCCTGCTCCTCTGCCAGGGACTGGAGAGCTTCCTGGTTGAGACTCCGGAGCCCCTCCACGTGCTTCTTGATGTCCGCTCCCACCTTCGCGACAAGCGCCTCGCGGGATTCCAGCTTGGCTTGCCGCGCACGGTAGAGCGACAACAACTTCCACAGCAGCCGCTCCCCCTCAGGCTCGTTACTGCTGCTGCTTGGCACGTCAACCAGCGTCAACCCAGCGGAGGCGAGCACCTCCCCGTCAAAGATCTCTCCCTCGACCGGCGCCCTGGAGCTTGACGCCCAGGGGAGGTTGATGAAGACGCCATCGTCGGCCTTCAAGTAGACGCCTGGCTGGGGCTCTTCGGAGCCTGGCGTGGCGGCAGCGGCGGACGGGTCGGCGGTCGATGTAGCGCTTGGCGCTCCTGCGGCCTCAGGGCCGTCAGTGCGATCGCCAGACCCCTCGCCAGTTGCTGCGGCGGCAGCCTTGGCGGCCTCTGCACCGGCGGGACCGTCAGCACCGGCTACTTCTTTGGTGGCAGCGGCGTCGTCGGCGGCAACCTCGGTCTCCATCGGCTCCGTAGCAGATGGGTCTGACAGATGGAAAAGGGAGAAGAGTCAAGCAAATACCCAAGAAGATCAAAAGAAAAAGAACCCAAGGGGAGTTTTGGAGCGAAAGGATTACCTGTACCAGGTTCTGCAGTCATGGTCTCCGCCGTCGGGGGGCCGCTGGTGCTGCCCCTTGCCGGAGAACTCTCCCTTGCCGGAGACTTCTCCCTTACCGGATAACTCTCCCTTGCCGGAGAACTCTCCCTTGGCTCCTGGTGGGGCTGCTCTGCTCCTACACAAACCAACAGTCAGATGTCAGCAAAGAAAGGGTATCCATGCGCGCCTAACAGTGGAAAGCAAACCATACACTTACGCTGGGGGCTGCTCTGGAGAACAGTTGCCGGGTCCGGCAAGATTGTATCGGGCGCACCACCTACTGTCGCAGAGGGTTCGTCCTTGATGACAATCACCGGGACCTTGGCTCTCTTTGCTGCTCTCTGGGCCAGAGTCCTAAAGAGGAACAAGTTCAGAGTAAAGCAAATGAGATACAAGACAAAACAGCAAGAATTGAAGAACTACAAGTACAACAAGAGAATCTTACTCTTCTTCTTCTTCGTCGGAGCTGAACATGGAGAAATCGAAGTCCGGCTCATGTCTGGCGCGAGGAGGCGGAGGAGTAGTTTCCCTTGGCCGCTTGCGGGAACAGTGGCGGTGGCCTGAGACGACCCTGCTCCAGCTGCCGTCGCGGCGTGAGAAGCGGCAGGAGCAGAAGCGGTGGTCCGGGAGGGCCCCGCTCCAGTTGCCGTCGCAGCGTGAGGTGCTCCCGCGGCAACAGTGCTTGCCGCGGTGGAGCGTGTCACGCGGCGCGGCGACTGTTGGCTCGCCTGCCGCTCCGCTATGTCACCGGCCTTGCGGAGATGCATTCTTGGTGGGGATGGAGGCTTTGCTTGCGGCGAGCTGCCCGAAGATGAGGAGGAAGAGGAGTTGATCTCCAGCGAGCCGCTCGTATCCTCGGCGGGCTCGTTCGACCCGACGCCATGCCCGGCAAGTTCTTTCTCGCCGACGGGCTCCTCTCGCTCGGCACGGCTTGCCACCTCTGCTGCATCTGCCTCCTCCATGGTGAATCCAAATTCGCCCGCGGCTGCGGCTGCCGCCGCCTCTTCCAGCCTAGTGGCGATGCGTATCATCTCCGCATCGGTGGTGTCGCGGGTGAGGCTATCCTTTTCGTCGGAGCAGATCGGCACTTCTACCAAGCCATCAAAGAATTGCTGCATGACGTCGTCTGCAGGTTCTTACCAAGTTGGGACAATTCCATGCGAATCGCACAGCGGCATCATTGCACGGATGCGGTCGAGCGCGGAGTTGTTGCACAGCGGAACGACACCCCCCGGCAACCTGAACACTTCGGGATGTTGAGGGTCATACTTGAATAGCTCCTGGAGCATCGTGTTAAGCTCCAGAACAGTGAAGTTGAAGTTGAGGCCCGGACGCAGCCTCATGATATCCGCCGCATTCTTGAATTCCCAGGCGGGTCTCCTCCGTTCCTGCAGGGGGGCGATGCGGCGGTGAAGAAAATCTGCGCCAACAGCGCCTACAGTGAGCACAGCAAGCCTGAGGCGTTGGATCCGGGTGACGGCAATCTTCAGCCCATCGTCTTCCGGGGCCACGTCACTCCAATCGTTGCCGCGTGCTACTGGGGCTTGGCGCCGGGCGGTAAATGGCTGCTGGTTCTCCTTGTCGATCCAGCACCAGTCTGCTCTCCATTCCTCCCACTTGCCGCGGAACTCTCCCTCCAGATAAGTGTCCTTCTTGCCGGCCCTCGAGATCCAGGCGATTCCGCCAGATAAAGGCTCTCCTCTCTCTACTCGGGGCATAAAGAAGTGGCAAAAAAGGGCTACATTGGGATGGACTCCGACAAAGTTTTCGCAGAGATATGTGAAAACTGCCATGGTCAGAACAACATTGGGGGTGAAATCAAGGAGGTGGAACCCGTAGGTGTTCATAATATCGCAGAACAACTCAGAGAAGGGCGGGCAGAGCCCGCAGTAGAAGAACAAGGCGAAGAAAGGATATCCATTTGGAGCCGCCTTCCAGGCGGCAGCTGGAAGTACCTTCGTGCGCGGGTGCGCTCGCGTCTCCGTCGACCAGAAGAGGTAGTAGTTCTCCCTCAGCTCCCTCGCGGTGAGATTGGGGGGGAAGACTGCCCGCTCCTTTCGCAGCGCCGCAAGCCGCTGCGCCTCGGTCGACTTCACACCCTTCCCCTTGTCGGCTTTTGGAGCCATGGCGGAAGTGGTGGAGGAGGTCGACGGCGTCGGTGGTGCTGGTGGCGATGGGGGGTGGGGCGCTGCTCTCTTTCAGATTCGGGAAGACGAGGGAGCGGCGAAGATTTCCGAGACTAGAGTAGCAACCGGCGAATGGGCGAACTACCCCTATTTCCCCTGCTTATAAAGAGGGAGGGGGCGTACGTTCCGCCTTTCCGAATAAAGAAACCACCCACGATCTCTCCCACGACGCCGCATTCAACGGGTGCCGTTCGGGGAGGGCGCGGTGGATTCGGGGAGAGATACGGCATAACTTAGGCCGCACGTGCCCGTGCCCTGTTTTGGGCCTGGTCCAACAGCGCTCGGCACCGTGTATGGCCCAGGCCCGGGGGCTCCTATCGGTGTACTAAAGTAGGGGTACCTTAGTATCCCGAACTTGTGCACGGGCAGTTGCAGCATCCCGCGGCAAGGCTTGCCGGGTGACCGCCAAGGTCCTCCGTGGTTCCTTTGGAGCCATTCAAGGACAAAGTATCCAAGCCAAGGAGACAAGACCCCGGCAAGAGGAGCTTGCCGGGAAGGCCAACCAAGGCATATCAAGGAACTTGCCGCGACGCGCCACGCGTCCCGGCAAGGCCCGGTGAGCGACAAGCTCCCGGACGCGACAAGACAACAACCGCGGCAAGGCGCTTGCCGCGGCAAGCCACCACTCTGTGCCCGCGCTCCAGCACATCCACCAACGTGTCGCTCTGGGACCCTTCCAGGCGTACGTGGCGGGAGGCTGTGCAGCCAGCGGTGCGCGGAGGCAAGCGGCACTGACAAGATTGCCATCGTGGCGAGCGGTGGTGTCCCTGGCGGTCCCTTTTGCACTATTTAGGCGACACAGATGGGCATTTAATGCCCTTGTCCCCTACCGTCAGGGTTAGGTATGATACACTGTAGCAGGTAGCTGTACCAACCGCAACACTTTCCATTTTTACCCTTGTCTACGTTGCCACTTGTCGGTGACCCCTTGAGCATATAAAAGGAGGCCCATGCGCAACGTAGGGGGGGGGAGGAGAACACTCAGGCTCGGTCTCATTAGCTTCTGGGGTGTACTGTAGCACTTCGTGCTCCCGAGCAAGAACTCAATACAAACCACAAAGCAGGAGTAGGGTTTTACGCATCTGTGCGGCCCGAACCTGGGTAAACCGCTTGTGTGCTTCACCTCGATCCGCTCTTCGTGCGACCTCCGCCCCCGCCGAACCGAAAGGGACTCGGTCCGCCGGTCCCATAGGTGCTCGTGGATTAGTCCCTCGGCAATCGCATTAGAAATACCGGTACCTACAAACACAAACATGTGCAACACCACAAACATACGTAGATCTAGGCCATAAAAAGTGTGTATGTTGGAGGGAGAAAAAAGTAGATCTAGAACATAAAGAAAGCTTTACCCTTACTTACCTATCAAAAAAAGGAAATTTAACCCCTTAATTTGGGTGAATCTATGGTGCAAATGAGGGGAGGAGGAGGAGGGAGCCGAGACCAAGCTTGGTAGAGGTGGAGAGAATGAAGTGGGGAAAGTGAGTGTCGTAGGTGGCTGTCAAAAATATCTAGCTGCTCTGAGGTTACCAATGGCGCACCTCCTAGGAATGCGCCATTTGTAACCAGGGTTACTAATGGCGCACCTGGTGTGTGGTGCGCCATTACTAGTTATTAAAAAAATTAATAACATTGTTAGTAGTGGTGCACCCTGGGTGTGGTGCGCCACTGCTAAGTCTGGGAAGGGTGTGTGTAACACCCACAATGCGGCTATATCTCCCACGTGCCGGGGCACAACTTAGAGGCATAGTCGCATGGTAGGCTTTTCGCAAGAGGGGTAATCTTCACACATCCCATGTACTGAATAAGAAAGGGATAAAGAGTTGGCTTACAATCGCCACTTCACACAATACATAAATAATTCATACAACATCCACAATACATACAAAGGTCTGACACGGAACCAAAAAAAAGAAGACAAACCCAAATGCTAGATCCCCGATCGTCCCAACTGGGCTCCACTACTGAACAACAAGAAACGAAACAACACAATGAACAAGATCTTCATCGAGCACCCACTTGAGCTCGGTTGTGTCATCTGCACTGGTATCATCGGCACCTGCAACTATTTGGAAGTATCTGTGAGTCACGAGGACTCAGTAATCTCACACCCGCGAGATTAAGATTGTTTAAGCTTATGGGTAGGAAAGGGAAGTGAGGTGGAGCTGCAACAAGCACTAACCATATATGGTGGCTAACATACGCAAATAAGAGCGAGAAGAGAAGCAACGCAACGGTCGTGAACTAGAAGTGATCAAGAAGTGATCCTGAATCTACTTACGTTCAAGCAACACCAACATGAACCGTGTTCACTTCCCGGACTCCACCGAGAAGAGACCATCACGGCTACACACATGGTTGATTCATTTTAATTAAGTTAAGTGTAAAGTTCTCTACAACTAGACATTAACAAATTCCCACCTGCCACATAACCGCGGGCACAGCCTTCGAAAGTTCAAAACCATGTAGGATATTCCTTCTCCCGGGAAGATCTGATCACAAGCTCTTGCGGTCAATGAAGGATATTCCTCCTCCCGGGAAGACCCGATCAGCCTCAGAATCCCGGTTACAAGACATTTTGACAATGGTAAAACAAGACCGTCAAGACCGCCCGATGCGCCGACATCCCGATAGGAGCTGCACATATCTCGTTCTCAGGGTAACACTGGGTGAACACTACGTACAGCTAAAACCAGCCCGCAAGTTTCCCCGAGGTGGCGCTGCAAGTGGCTCTGTTTCGGAGCAACACTTAGAGAAGCACTCGCCCGGGGGGGTTAAAATAAAGATGACCCTCGGGAGCACGACTCCCAAGGGAAAAGTAGGTGGTGGTGAGGCAAATGGTAAAATCAAGGTTGGGCCTTGCTGGAGGAGTTTTATTCAAAGCAAACTGTCATGGGGTTCCCATAACACCCACCCGCGTAAGGAACACAAAATCAAGGAACACACACACCGGTATGATGGAAACTAGGGCGGCAAGAGTGGAACAAAACACTAGGCATAAGGCCGAGCCTTCCACCCTTTACCAAGTGTATAGATGCATTAATTAAATAAGATATATTGTGATATCCCAACATATCCATGTTCCAACATGGAACAAACTTCATCTACACCTACAACTAGCAACGCTATAAGAGGGGCTGAGCAAAATGGTAACATAGCCAAACAATAGTTTGTTAGGAAAGGAGGGTTAGAGGCTTGACATGGCAATATGGGAGGCATGATAAAGCAAGTGGTAGGTAGCGCGGCATAGCAGTAGAGCAAGCAACTAGCAAGCAAAGATAGAAGTGATTTCGAGGGTATGGTTATCTTGCCTGAGATCCCGCAAGGAAGAAGAATGAGTCCATGAAGAAGACAAACGGACGTAGTCGGTCGAACCCTCACAACTCCGGACTGAAACCCAAGCTAACGGGAGAAGCATCCCGAAAAGAAATAAGCACCATAGTAAACAACCATCACATAATCATGGCATGATGCACAACTAAGTATGATGCATGTCCGGTTTAATGAGGTGTGGCATGGCAAAGTGCACAAACAATACTACAAATTAAGTGGAGCTCAATATGCAACTTCATTGCATATTGACAGAACACCACATTCAAGTTATTTAGTTCGATCTCGTTTATGTACCCAACAATATTAAATGTTGTTAAACATGTAAAGAGGTGAAGCATGACAAAATTACCTATCTAGGCAAGTTTAAATGAGGCTGGAACAACAAGCAACAAGTCCGGAAAAATTCTCATATGCATATTATGAATTTGGTACTGTTATGTCCTAAAGACAATTTTAGAATTTTTAAACATGCAAAGTAGTGTCACCATGTTAAACTAGGCATTTTTCTACCCCATTTACATATAAAGTTTATTAAGGTTGGAGCTACGGTTATTTAGTTATGAAATAAAACATTTCAGCATGGCATTTGCGAAAAATTACACAAATAACATTTTAAACATTTTAACCATGAATGAAAACAGCATATTATGAAACTAGACGAAATTCTAAGCATGTTACATATATGATTTGTTTTAAGATGATGCACCGTTTGTGATTTATTAAATGCATGATGCTTGGGGGGTTTTCTACAAAACTGTTAAAACCCTGGAGAATGGTAAAATCGCTGGACTCGAAAAAAACATACGCAGGCCGAACAGAGATGGGTTAGGCTGTGCTCACATTGGGCCCATGGAGGGTTGGCAGGCCGTGACTGGAACTGACGCGGCTGGCCTAGGCGTTGCCCTCGTGCGGTCAACGCACGCACGCTAGGCGTGAGGAAGGAGGGGAGGTCGACGCCGGCGCGGGAAGCGGCGGGTCAGCGAGAAGGTCCTGGAGATGGTCGCCGGCGGCGACTGGCGCGGGCAAGCGAGGTGAGGTAGAGGGAGTTGGCGCTCTTGTTTTTGCTGAAGACGACAAGGAAGCCGAGCCCGCGTGGAGCAGGTAACTTAGCGCGGCGGTGGCTAGCCTGGGGTTCCCAGGGATGACGAGGCCAGTTGAGGCGCAAAGGCGAGGCCGAGGTTGCTAGGGCGGCAAGGCAAGCCCTAGCTTGAGGCGCCCATGGCTGCAGGTGTGGGCGCAGGAGGAGTGTCAACGTGGGCATGGCTCAGTCGCTAGCTGCGCTCGCTGCTGCTGCTCGATACAGCCGACGGCGAGGAGATGGAAGCAGGGGCGCGATGCAAGTGCAGGGACAAGCGAGCACGGCGGATCCGGGCAGTCCGAGGGTCGTGGGGGCGGTTCCCGGCGACGAAGAAATCTGGCGACGAAGAGACGGAGCTTGGGACTCCCATGGTCATGGCGGATCTTGCGAAAGCGGTAGCAAGCGAGGTTGGGGAGGTCTGGGACGGCGCGAAAATGACGAGGATGACCGGACGGCGGCGGAGCATATCCGTGTAGGTGGTGGGGAAGCTGCTTCGTTCCTGGCGCTCGTGCACGGCATCGCTGTAGTGGCGGGAGGAGGGCCTCGCCGGTTCCAAGCGGGAAGAATTGGGTGCTGCAGGGGCGCACGAGAGACTGCAGGGGAGAAGGAACAAGGCAGCGCTGCTGCTGCGGTGCCACGTGGGAAGCAGAGGAGGTTGTGCCCGTGGTCGCCAGCTTGGCGAACGACATCGCAAGGAGACGAGGCCGAGTGCTCCTTTTCCAGCATGAGCGAGGAGGGAGCCGCGGGCAGAGGAGCTCGGGCTCCTGCAGGATTTGGGCGGCGGCGATGGTGGTTGGTAGTGAGTGGAGGCCGAGGGGATTGAGAAGATGGAGCTTTGGCTGTGCGTGGTTGGACGATGAGATCTGGGAGGATCCCGAGGGTAAGTGGCGGCGGCGAAGGGATGGGAGAAACCTCCTAGGTTTTAGGGTTAGTCTAGATTAGGTATGATGTTGGACTAAAATAGAGAAAAGAGGGAAATTTGGTTCACCCGATCAAAATCTGACAGTCCCAGATAAATAGGCTAGGGCACCCAAATAAAAAAACGGAGATGTTTTATAGACGTTCGGGGATGATCCGGACCCAACCGTAATGATAGTCCGGTTCGGGTTCGGAAAAGTTTCGGACACAGGTGAGGGGGTCTCACAAAAGGCCACGGAGGCAAGGGGGGTTAGGAGGGGTTTTCGGAGCCTCTGATCGTGACCGATGGATCCGATCGACAGGGGGAATAGGTAGGCCTACGTGGGCTGTTTGTGACTGTGTACAAGGCCGAGGGCTGCGGGGGAGAAGAGAGAGAGAGACAGAGAGAGAGAGAAAGAGACCCGGCGCTAGTTTCGAGAGACAGAAAACGTCCGACAATTTGACCGACTATATTGTCGCTATAGTTATCCGTTGGGACGTCAAACGGACTCTGAATGCGATGAAACTTGGCAGGCGGCCTATCTACACTATAACAACATTGCATGCCAACTTTCAACCCATTCTGATAACATTTTCCACCCACTTATAAAAATAATATTTCGGACATGCCGTGGGATTGAAAAGATGTCTTGAGCAAAGAGAAAATGATGGATTTAGATATGTCATTCTAGAAAACATGTGAATCATGAAACACGAAGGAAAAATTATCAACAATTACATAACACCACCTAAAAAGATGAGATATGAAAGAATTACACTTCGTAATGCAAGATGAAGAATGCTTGAACTCCTCAAAACAAGCTATGTGTTGAACATCATGTTTAATTGAGAGTACATCTTGGCGGATCATAACTTCAAGAGAAATCTTACAGAACGAATGAAGAATGAAAGAAATCCTTGATGAGCCACCATGTTGAGCCTCCATGAAGAACTCCAGTAAAAAGGACTACAAAAGAAAGAGAAGCTGAGAAGAACTCCGGGAGAAACCTTGCAATTATTAGATGGAGCTTTGCAATGACATAACTGAGAAAACTTGGCACTCCGGAAGGAAAAGATGAACAAATGAAATCAAGAATTTTGATGAACCCCCGGAATAAGGAATTGAATTTACTCGATGAAACGAGAATAAGAATTACATTATGCTTATCCTTCATCAATTTAGATTGATGACAAGCACGGATTTGGCATACTACTTATTCTCGAAGAAAGGATTAAGATAGATATTGCATAAACTTGGGAAGGTATCGACGAGGCACCGGTAGGATTTAACCAATGAATAAACAGATATGATAACGAAGGAAGAGAAATCTTGAATGAACCACCGTAAGCATTGAAAATGAATGTAGCACAGGCACAATTCACTGGGAAGAATTGTAAAAATGAATGAAGATACTTGAGAGAATTTAGATGCAAGTGAACGAAGAGATACCGAGTTGATTAGAGAATACTTGAACGATGCACCGGTAAGATTTGGAGAACTAGAGCTGAAAGATGGAATGAATAATATTTGAAAAGATGGCCTTCGGAGGAAAGAAATGGAAACAACTCATGAAATGCTCAGGATGGGTGAAAAGAATTCTCACAATCAAAAACAATGATGAGAGTATGGCCTCAAACTAGAACCACGAATCTTCGAGAGAACGGACCAAGATTTAGAGGAAACACACTTCCTTAGTCTTCAAATGTTGAGAATGACGATGCAAAACACCAACATGAGTTGTTGAGATACTCCGGGATGAATATTAGAAAGGTTGAACCGATGATGAAAAGAATTTGAAAGATCTTGGTGAAAAACATTTGATTGATGACAAATCATTCTTATGTCAAACTTTGAAATGAATTTGAGAATAACTCCGAAAAGGAAGAGTCAGGTAAGATCCTCGGAAAAGACCTGTGGGTTAGGGCCCACTCAAAAGACACACCGTTGGAAATGATTTTGAAGGAGAGATTGCACCTGTTGAATTAAATGACTTGAATGAGATAACAAACTCGAAATAGCTTGGAAGGCATAAGAATGGAAACTTGAATCTTCTGAGGTATCTTTAGCACTTCGTCTATGAATAGAGAGAGATGAACGATTAAGAGGTGCACCAGAACGAGAAAGCATTTGAAACAAGGAAAATATATGATCAACTGTCGGTGTTCTAGGAACGGGGGTTCCCAAACATGCCTGCCTGCGGCCCGTGGCATGGCTGAGCCAGCAGGCCATACGACCCACCTTCACCAACAAAGCATTCAAGACCCTCGCGAATGGCCAAACCCGGCGAGGCGGTCCATGCAAGACCTCCTCAGGAGTAGCCTAGCTAGGCGGGCTCACGAGGAGCGGAGATATCAAGGCAAGGCGAACCTCACGAGGCTCTCGTGATGTGAGCTGTGACGATCGTGACCAGGCGAGCGCCCGCACGCACAACGTCCTTGTTTCCTCTTTGGTGCAAAGGGGGAAAGGGCAGCCGCGGAGTACCAAGGCCTCAGGCAAAGGTTGGCATTTCAGTGCAACAAGACCAAGACCATGGACTGCAAGACGGAGGTCATTGTGGAGCCCAGAACAGCATCACCACCAGAACTTTGTGCAAGCGAAGACTACTTTTGTCAGGATAGCTTGTACTAGTTGTCCCCCTTCAAATTAGCCCGCCATTGTTGGCTCCCTTCCCGCTAGATATTTGGGAAGAGGACCAGGGCCACTACAAATAGGACTAGCCACCAAAGTGGAAAGGGAGGATCTTGGCTAGAGAGACCACCCCCGCACACACAAGCTCACCGAGCTCAAGAATGCCTCAACCTCAGGAGGCCGTTCTCCCCTTGTATTGTTCATCATCAGCCTAAGAGGCAATCCACCACCACACTAGAGTAGGGTATTACACCACAACAATGGCCCAAACCAGTATAAACCGTGTGTCCTTCTGTGTTGTGAGTTCGTCGAGTTCGTCTGCAAGCTCCTAGTGAGCTAGAGCGTAGATCGGTTGGAGGGAAAGACTTCGCGTGCACCCCAGTGTTCGAACCTTAAGTGTTTGCCAGGAACCAATACCCCGACATTTGGCGCGCCAGGTAGGGGTGCTCCGGAGCTCCTCTCCATCATCCAGCGCCCTGCACCGCCGCACCACGCTCCCATGGCAGGTGCGCCGCCACTGACCTCCACGGCCGACGCCAGCAGCAGGGAATCTGGGTACCGATCCCTGGCCCCCGCTCTACACCTAGTGAAGTGGCCGATCAAGTTCAGGCTGGAGATGCCGCCGCGTTACGATGGCGCGAGAGACTCGGCACTTTTCTTGCTAGCGTACGAGGAGGCCGTCCTCGAAGCCGGAGGTGACAACAAGATCATGGAAAACTTGTTCCCGCTGGGGCTCGCCGGCGAGCCACGCGCTTGGCTGCTCGACCTCCCGAGATCCATGGTGACGTACCTTGGGGGGAACTCCGCGACCTCTTCACTGTGTGCTACGCGGCACCGGCACACCACGCAGTCGCGGCACTGCTAGGTGGCTCCCAAGCACCTCATTCGGATCGCCACGTCAAGCCTTTCTTCCGTTAGATTGGCGCTGCCTGCAAGCGCCCGGGGGCTCTGCCGGGTTGGGCCGCGCCAAAAGCCGACATCACCTTCGACTGAGAAGACCATCCCGGCTCCACCGCCGGCTCAGGGATGCTTCCGATGCTCTGCATGCCCACCATCTGCAACGTGGCGTCACCAAGACCGTCATCCACGGTGGTGCCGACCTCAACTTCCTCTCCGTGGAAGCTTTCAGCCTTCTTCATGTGCCGCTCGAACGGCTCGGCCTCAGCAAGCCCTTCCCAAGAGTGGGCGGGGGAGCTGCTCATCCCTTGTGGCAGATCCTCCTCCCTTTCACCTTTGGCACATGGGATAACTATCACACCGAGATGGTGGACTTTGACATCGCCCGCATCGGTCTCCCATACAATGCCATCCTCGGGTACCCGGCCGTCGCTCAGTTCAAGGCAGAAACTCACCCAGCCGACAACCTCATGAAGATGCCAGGAAGCAAGGGCGTCCTCACCATCCAAGGGGACACTAAGGAGGCTGTGATGGTGCTCAGGCTCGCCTTCAAGACCGCGGCAGCGGCGCAGCCGGCCAGCGCTGGTGGACCAGAGGCCAAGGAGGCCGCACCCACCAAGAAAAAGTAGTTGTTCACCCAAGAAAAGGCGGAGGACCAAGCTGGTGCTGGTCAACGAAGATGGGTCTTCAGGAGCCACCTTCACCATAGGAACCGGCCATAACCTGGGGCAAGAAGAAGCTTTGGTGAGGTTTTTGCGCGCGAACAAGGAGATATTCGCGTGGGAGCCCGATCAACAGGCAGGGGTCCTGAGACAGGTAATCTAGCATCATCTAAAGGTGTGCCCCAACGTACGCCCCGTGAAGCAGCAAGCAAGACGGCAGTCCACTGAGAAGCAGGCCTTCATCGTCCAAGAGACACGCAAGCTGGAGGCGGCAGGTACAATCCGGGAAGTTCGGTACCCCGAATGGCTGGCGAACCCCGTTGTAGTGCCGAAGAAAGGCGGGAAGGAACGGATGTGCGTCGACTTCACCAACCTAAACAAAGCCTCCCCCAAGACCCGTTCCCCCTTCCGTGCATCGATCAAATCGTCGACTCCACCGCCGAGTGCGATTTGTTGTGCTTCTTGGATGTGTTCTCTGGTTACCATCAGAACAAGATGGCGGTGGAGTATGTGGAAAAGACGGCCTTCTTGACAGCATGTGGGGTGTACTGCTACAGCTGCATGCCTTTCGGCCTTCAAAATGCGGGCGCAACTTTTCAGCAGCTGATGCAGATCGCCTTGGGGCGGCAGCTCGGCAGGAACACAGAGGCCTACGTTGATGACATAGTGGTCAAATCTCGCGAGGTGAGGACGTTGATTCAAGACTTGGAGGAGACCTTCACGAGCTTGCGCCAAGTGAACTTGAGGCTTAATCCGGAAAAGTGTGTGTTTGGCGTCCCATCTGGCAAGTTGCTAGGGTTTCTCGTATCCCACAAAGGGATCGAGGCGAACCTGGAAAAGATCAAGGCCATCGAAGACACGAGCCCACCACAGACCCTCAAGGAGATGCAAAAGCTGGCAGGACGGGTGACCTCGTTAGGGAGTTTCATCTCTAAGGTAGGCGAGCGTGCCTTACCCTTGTTTAAGCTCATGAAGAAGAAAGGCCCCTTCGAGTGGACCCCGGAGGCCGACCAGGCCTTCCGAGACCTCAAGAAATACCTCACCAGCCCCACAGTGATGGTGGCACCACGGCCTCTCCGTGGAAGCTTTCAGCCTTCTTCATGAACCGCTCGAATGGCTCGGCCTCAGCAAGCCCTTCACAGGAGTGGGCGGGGGAGCTGCTCACCCCTTGTGGCAGATCCTCCTCCCTGTCACCTTTGGTACGCGGGATAACTATCACACCGAGCTGGTGGACTTTGACATCGCCCGCATCGGTCTCCCATACAATGCCATCCTCGGGTACCCGACCCTCGCTCAGTTCATGGCGGCAACTCACCCAGCCTACAACCTCATGAAGATGCCAGGAAGAAAGGGCGTCGTCACCATCCAAGGGGACACTAAGGAGGCTGTGACGACACTTAGGCTCACCTTCAAGACCACGGCAGCGGCGCAGCCGGCCAGCACCGGTGCGCCGGAGGCCAAGGAGGCCGCACCCACCAAGAAAAAGCAGTTGTTCACCCAAGACAAGGCGGAGACCAAGAAGGTGCCGGTCAATGAAGATGGGTCTTCAGGAGCCACCTTCACCATAGGAACCGGCTTTAACCCGGGGCAAGAAAAGCTTTGGTGAGGTTTTTGCGCGCGAACAAGGAGATATTCACGTGGGAGCCCAATCAACAGGCAGGGGTCCCGAGAGAGGTAATCCAGCATCATCTAAAGGTTTGCCCCAACGTACGCCCCGTGAAGCAGCGAGCAAGATGGCAGTCCACTGAGAAGCAGGCCTTCATCGTCCAAGATACATGCAAGCTGGAGGCGGTAGGTACAATCCGGGAAGTTCGGTACCCCGAATGGCTGGCAAACCCCGTTGTAGTGCCGAAGAAAGGTGGGAAGGAACGGATGTGCGTCGACTTCACCAACCTAAACAAAGCCTGCACCAAGACCCGTTCCCCCTTTCGCGCATCGATCAAATCGTCGACTCCACCGCCGAGTGCGATTTGCTGTGCTTCTTGGATGCGTTCTCTGGTTACCATCAGAACAAGATGGCGGTGGAGGATGTGGAAAAGACGGCTTTCTTGACACCCATGTGGGGTGTACTGCTACACCTGCATGCCTTTCGGCCTTCGCAACGCGAGCGCAACTTTTCAGCGGCTTTTGCACATCGCCTTGGGGCGGCGGCTCGGCGGGAACACAGAGGCCTATGTTGATGACATAGTGGTCAAATCCCGCGAGGCGAGGACGTTGATTCAAGACTTGGAGGAGACCTTCACGAGCTTGCGCCAAGTGAACTTGAGGCTTAGTCCGGAAAAGTTTTTGTTTGGCGTCCCATCTGGCAAGTTGCTAGGGTTTCTCGTATCCCACAAAGGGATCGAGGCTAACCCGGAAAAGATCAAGGCCATCGAAGACATGAGCCCACCGTAGACCCTCAAGGACATGCAAAAGCTGGCAGGACGGGTGACCTCATTAGGGAGTTTCATCTCTAAGCTAGGCGAGTGCGCCTTGCCCTTCTTTAAGCTCATGAAGAAGAAAGGCCCCTTCGAGTGGACCCCGGAGGCCGACCAGGCCTTTCGAGACCTCAAGAAATACCTCACCAGCCCCACGGTGATGGTGGAACCCCGGCCTCTCCGTGGAAGCTTTTAGCCTTCTTCATGAGCCGCTCGAATGGCTCGGCCTTAGCAAGCCCTTCACAGGAGTGGGCGGGGGAGCTGCTCACCCCTTGTGGCAGATCCTCCTCCCTGTCACCTTTGGCACGCGGGATAACTATCACACCGAGCTGGTGGACTTTGACATCGCCCGCATCGGTCTCCCATACAATGCCATCCTCGGGTACCCGACCCTCGCTCAGTTCATGGTGGCAACTCACCCAGCCTACAACCTCATGAAGATGCCAGGAAGCAAGGGCGTCCTCACCATCCAAGGGGACACTAAGGAGGCTATGACAATGCTTAGGCTCGCCTTCAAGACCGCGGCAGCGGCGCAACCGGCCAGCGCCGGTGCGCCAGAGGCCAAGGAGGCCGCACCCACCAAGAAAAAGTAGTTGTTCACCCAAGACAAGGCGGAGACCAAGAAGGTGCCGGTCAACGAAGATGGGTCTTCAGGAGCCACCTTCACCATAGGAACCGGCTTTAACCCAGGGCAAGAAAAGCTTTGGTGAGGTTTTTGCGCGCGAACAAGGAGATATTCACGTGGGAGCCCGATCAACAGGCAGGGGTCCCAAGAGAGGTAATCCAGCATCATCTAAAGGTGTGCCCCAACGTACGCCCTGTGAAGCAGCGAGCAAGATAGCAGTCCACTGAGAAGCAGGCCTTCATCGTCCAAGAGACATGCAAGCTGGAGGCGGCAGGTACAATCCGGGAAGTTCGGTACCCCGAATGGCTGGCGAACCCCGTTGTAGTGCCAAAGAAAGGTGGGAAGGAACGGATGTGCGTCGACTTCACCAACCTAAACAAAGCCTGCACCAAGACCCGTTCCCCCTTCCGCGCATCGATCAAATCGTCGACTCCACCGCCGAGTGCGATTTGCTGTGCTTCTTGGATGCGTTCTCTGGTTACCATAAGAACAAGATGGCGGTGGAGGATGTGGAAAAGACATCGTTCTTGACACCATGTGGGGTGTACTGCTACACCTGCATGCCTTTCGGCCTTCGCAACGCGGGCGCAACTTTTCAGCGGCTTATGCACATCGCCTTGGGGCGGCAGCTCGGTAGGAACACAAAGGCCTACGTTGATGACATAGTGGTCAAATCTCGCGAGGCGAGGATGTTGATTCAAGACTTGGAGGAGACCTTCTAGAGCTTGCGCCAAGTGAACTTGAGGCTTAATCTGGAAAAGTGTGTGTTTGGCATCCCATCTAGCAAGTTGCTAGGGTTTCTCGTATCCCACAGAGGGATCGAGGCGAACCCGGAAATGATCAAGGCCATCGAAGACATGAGCCCACCGCACACCCTCAAGGAGATGCAAAAGTTGGCAGGATGGGTGACCGTGTTAGGGCGTTTCATCTCTAAGCTAGGCGAGCGCGCCTTTCCCTTCTTTAAGCTCATCAAGAAAGAAGGCCCCTTCGAGTGGACCCCGGAGGCCGACCAGGCCTTCCGAGACCTCAAGAAATACCTCACCAGCCCTCCGGTGATGGTGGCACCGCGGCCTCTCGAGCCCCTTTTGCTCTACCTTTCCGCCACCCCATACTCCGCCAGCGAGGCACTGGTGGCGGTTCGGGAGGAACGTCTGTCGGATTTCGGGTTCCGGCAGACCCTTGAGGTTCGAACACTGGGGTGCGCTCGGAGATTTCGCCTCCTACCTACCCGCACCCCTCCGCCTTGCTTAGGCCTAAGCAATGGAAAGAACAACACAAGAGACACAGGGTTTATACTGGTTCGGGCCACCGTCGTGGTGTAATACCCTACTCCAGTGTGTGGTGTGGTGGATTGCCTCTTGGGCTGATGATGATGAACAATACAAGGAAGAACAGCCTCGCAAGGGTCTGTTCTTGGCTGGGGGGATGAACTGCTGGGAGGAGTTCAGTCACCCTTCTCTCTCTCTCTCTCTACAACTGATGATGCCTCTCTCAAAACCTCTCACCTCTCACCTCTTAACTCTCCTCCACTCTGATCCCCTTTTCCTTTGGGCGGCTGGTCCTATTTATAGAGGCCCTGGTCCTCTTCCCAAATATCGAGCGGGAAGGGATACAACAATGGTGGGCTAATTTGAAAGGGGACAGCTAGTACCGGCTATCCTGACAAAAGTAGTCTTCGCCTGCACAAAGCTCTGGTGGTGACGCCGTCTTGGGCTCCATGATGACCTCCGTCTTGCAGTCCTCCTGGTCTTGGTCTTGTTGCATCGAAACAGCAACCTTTGCCTGATGCCTCGGTACTCTGCGGCTACGCTTGCCCCCTTTGCACCAAAGAGCAAAGGAGGACACTGCGCGGGCTGGCACCCGCCTGGCGCCCTTGGTCGTCATGGCTTGTGTCACGGGCACCTCGTGAGGTACCCCGCCTTGGTCTCTCTGCCTCCTCGTGAGCCAGCCTGATGAGGCCGTGCCTGAGGAAGCTCCGCGTCGTCCGCCCCGCGAGGCTTGGCCCCTCGTGAGGGTCTTGGGTTTTGTTGGTGAAGATGGGCCGCACTGGGCCCCCCTTTGAACCACGCCACAGGCCGCAGGCAGGCAAGTCTGGGGACCCCCGTTCCTAGAACGCCGACAGTAGCCCCCGGGCCCAAGGCGCACCCATACTTGGCCGTGCAAGGAGGCGGAAGGGCAAGAGCGAAGCGCCGCGGGCCCTAACAGCCTGCGGCCTTGGGCGCCGCGTGGAGGTTGATTGGACGAGGGCGCCTCCACTTCCACATGGCGCCTCGGCAATCTGAACGGACTGGACAAGTCCCTGCATGCAAAGTGGATCATGATTACCTACAATCGTGGAGGTCGGCGGTTGGCCTTCGCCGGCCATAAGTACGGAACAGCGCGCGCCCTTCCAGTCCATCCCTCCTTGCTTCTCCTTCTTCCCGGTCCTTGCTCTGTCTTGCTGCGATGGCTCCGATCCGCCGGTTCTCGACGGCAGAGAAGGGAAAGGCTCCTCGAGAGGAACCAGACCCGCTCCCGCCGAACAAATGGCTCGTCCTTGATGGCCCGGACGAGGGGGCCCATTAGGTGGTGTCGAGGCCTTGGTGCGAGCGGGCGCCGCCGGGGTTCCCGCTTCCCTTGTACGCCCACATAGAGGGCCCTGAAGGAGCTGATGCTGATTGCCAGGGGCGGCACCGCCGTCGGAGCTGACAAGTCACGAAGGTGTGGGTCATCCCCCCTGGGGTCCACACCGAGGGCTCCTTCCAAGAGTTCGTGCTCCACGTCGCCATGCCTATTTAGTCTTGGATTCGCCTTCCTCCCTTCTTCGCCTCCATCATCCCGCAAGGAGAACTCCTAGAGTTTTGGCTGCAGCA
This sequence comes from Triticum aestivum, assembly GCF_018294505.1. Taxonomy (NCBI): domain Eukaryota; kingdom Viridiplantae; phylum Streptophyta; class Magnoliopsida; order Poales; family Poaceae; genus Triticum; species Triticum aestivum. The sequence goes on from NC_057794.1 coordinate 161,335,955, forward strand.
CGCCGGCTGCAGCACCCTTGCGACCGAGGCAGAGGTCGCCGTCGTTGCCCCCGGCGAGGTCTTCATGACTTGGGGCTGGAGCGAGGTCACCCGGGTTTGCGGGACAAGAGGCGCCCTCGCGATCCACTTGGAGTACGACGGTGCTTCGGTGATGTTCTCCAAGGTCTTTGATGCGAGCGGGCACTGGCTGGAGTGCTGCCCCGGGGGAGGTGGCCAGGACCCTGCTGCGACGAGGACTGGGCCCGCCAACCGCTCCCTTGGCGGCTCCTCAGGCAGTGGAGGCGTCGGAGGTTCCAGCGACTCCGGCGAGCTCTTCACGACTCTGGAGACGAGCGACGACAGCTACGAGCCCCCGAGCTGGCGCCGCTCCTAGAGCAGGGCGGGTTCGTCAGGCCATCGCCGACTCTGATCTGGATGGGGTTGGCGCCGGTGCTTGACGGCCCACTGTTGATGATGGCGTCTTTTGCAGGGACGCGCGTAGTTTGTGTCCCTTAAGGATCTGTTCCCTGTGAGGAAACAAAGACGCATCCCGTGGGGGTTTGTAAGGTGCCTGTGATCCTGTTTTGTTAATATAACCCTTGTCGTAGAATTGTGCGAGTTGCTCATTCCATTTTAGCTCAGTCCTCCCTTTCGAACCTCACGAGGGCTTGGTGCTCTGCGCCGACAGGTCCCAGTCCCAAGGCGGCTTCAGCTGTCGCTGGTATGCCAGGTCGCGATGCCGTGGTCAAGGCCAGGAGGTGAGCGACTCGGAGTCCGGTAAGAGCCCCTGAGTCGCGATGCTCAGGAGGTCCCCCTTGGCGCTCAAGCAGCCGTCGTTCGGTGAGAAAGGAGAGCGGCATCGCTAACATGGGATTGCATTAGGTGTGGGGATGATGCCATTGTAGCTGGCGCTTCCGGGTAGTTACTTATCTCGAGAATTAGGGGCCGCTTTCTGGTGTGTCACCGGGTCCGTGCATCGGCAGGCATGAGGTTGCTTGGCGAGGTCCTCACGTGTCCCTCCCCTCTCGCCTTTGCTCCCCTTTCTTCTCTATGTCCTCGGGTCCCGGCCCCCAAGCGAGTCTCAGCCGTCGTTGGTATGCCAGGTCGCGATGCCGTGGACAAGGCCAGAGGGTGAGGGCTGGAGAGCCAGTAGGAGCCCTGAGTCGCGATGCTCAGGCACCCCCCCCTTTAACATGCAAGCGGTTCGCGTAGACGAGAGTGAAGGAGACAACGCAAGGGCATCGCTTGACGCAGCTCCTTCAGGAGGTCCTGTAGGTCCATCATACAAAAAACAAGGGGGTTGCCATGACAATTGACAGTCAGCCGTTGGTTGCTTCCGAGGGGTAATGAGGCACTGAAGGCTTTGACGAGGTGGCGCCATGCGGGGCTGCCGCGGCCAGAGCTCAGCCATTCAGGTTTGTCGGCGTTGCAGGGACGGACCCATGCGCAAGCGTCGCGCCGTTTGGGAGCAGTTCCGTCAGTTGAGCGGGCAACTAGGTCAAGCACATTAGCTGCGGAGGAGTGGATTCATTTAAGTAGAAGCTGGGATGGCGGACATCACTGGGTCTGGCCTGAGCGACTTGGGGATCATGCAGCCCGAGGGGCGCCCCCAACAAGGTAAGCTAACAACATGAAATAAAAAGGGATACACGCCACAGGGATGGACCCACGCGGCCTGGGAATAATGCAGCCCTGGGGGGGCGCTCCCAGCTGGAAACGAAACTCGAAAGATGTCACCTGCTGATGTTGAGGATGAAGGAGCGTTGGTGTAGCAGACTCGGTGGGCTACGGGAGCCGATCCTCACGAGCCCCCAGGCCTAGGGGCTCGGGAAGCTCTGGAGGCGCTGGCAGCTCCTCGCAGACCATCTCCATCCCCGCCAGGGCTGCAGAATGCCTGGCCTCTTGTGCCTCCGTGATGCCCCTCATGAGGCGCTGGTACATGGCAGCCGCGTTCGGCAAGCCGTAAGGCATGCGAATGTAGCTGTGGGGTGGACCTCCGCAGCGCCCCACTCGCGAGGGCCAGAGGCGGTCCAGAGAGGCGACTCGGTTGAGCCCTGGTATGTCGATGCAGATGCGCAGCCCACCATCCTCGCCTGGATGGGGAGCCACTACTAGTTGGCAGCGGCCGCCTTTCATGACTCTTGACTCCTGTAGCTCCTGAATGGCCTTGCTGACAAACTCCTAAGGGTCTGGCTCTCCTTGCCTTGCTCCTTCTTGAGGGAAACGTGCTTCGAAACACGCCTCCACGTGGTGCCCAAGCGCCTCCCTCGTGACCCTAGCTAGGTCGGTGGCCCTCCAGGGGAGAGCCCCCGAGCCTCGCCTGAGGAGGGCGCTGGGCGCGCTTTCCTATGCGATGGAAGGAGGTTCCCCCTGGGCAGGCACGGGCCCAGAGGGGCCTGCCTCCTGAGTGGTCGGGCTGGACGATGTCTTCTTCTTCTTAGGGGCGGTCTCGGGAGGCCTCCTGCTTCCACGATCCGGGTCTTCCAGTGACGCGGCTTGAAAGGCTCGTTCCAGGGAACACACCGCGTCCTTCTCTTCACAGGGCACCGTGATGACTCCGCCACTTCCTGGCATATTGAGGACGTTGTAGCCGTGGTGAGTTACGACCATGAACTTGGCCAGCGCTGGGTACCCAAGGATGGCGTTGTATGGCAGGCGAATGTGAGCGACGTCGAAGTCGATGAGCTCGGTGCGGTAGTTGTCGCGTGCCCCGAAGGTGACAGGGAGGCGGACCTGCCCAATCGGGACAGTGGAGCCGTCGGTGATACCGGAGAAAGGCTTGGTTGGCTGAAGCTGGTTGTAGGGCACTTGGAGATTGTTGAATGTTTCCACGAATAGGACGTTGAGCCCTGCCCCGCCATCGATGAGGGTCTTGGTGACCACCACGTTGCTGACGATTGGGGAACAAAGCATCGGGAGGACTCCGGCTGTAGCCGCACACTTGAGCTGATCTGCTGAGCTAAACGTGATGGCGCACGCCGACCACTTGAGAGGGCGCGTGGCTTCGAGCCTGGGGAGGTCTGCGTTCACTTCACAGGCGAACTGCTTGAAGATGCGTTGAGAGGCTGGGGCTTGAGCCCCGCCCAGGATGCAGGCGATCGCGCGCGGCTCCTGGAAGCCCCCAGCCCCCTCGTCCTGGTGGCGGTCCTCGTTTCTCCTTGGCTGCGGCGGCAGCAGAGGGAGGCCTGCATTGCCTTGCGGCCGATCCTCACGAGGCTGATCCCTCTAGTCTCCCTCGCGAGGCGGGTCTTGCCAGCGATCCTCGCGAGATTGATCGCGCCACCCTTGGCGCGGGCCACGGCCTTCCCAGCGTCCTGCGTTCCTTCCTCCTCCTCGACTGTAGCCCCGGTCACCGCGGTCAGGGCGACGGCCGATCCTTCCTTCTCGCACGGCTCGAAGCTCTTGACATTCGTTGGTGTTGTGGGTGTGGAGGTCGTGGTACACACAGTACCCGCTGCCCTTGGAAGGTTCGGGCTGATCTCTGCCCCGCTTGGTGTCTGGTTCTGCCGTGAGCACGACGGCCCCCTTGCGCTTCACATCCTTGGCCTTGGGCTTCTTCTCTTCTGGGTCTGCGGCAGGCAGCTCGAGGAGGGAGAGACGCCTTTCCTCGGCCCTGGCACACTTGGTTACAAGGTTGAACAGCTCCAAGGAAGTGCACAGGTCTTCATGCATCGCCAGCTCCTCCTTCATCTTGATGTTGCGCACGCTGTCGGAGAAGGCTGAGATGATGGCCTCCTCAGTCACCTTGGGAATCTTGACACATGCGTTGTTGAAGCGCTGGATGTACTTCTGCAGGGTCTCCCCGGGCTGTTTCTTGATGCGGCGCATGTCGCTCACGGCGGGTGGCCGGTCGCGAGTACCTTGGAAGTTGGCGATGAAGCGGGTGCGCATCTCGTCCTAGGAGGAGATTGTGCCTAGAGCCAGGTTCAGGAGCCAGGTGCGGGCCCCATCCTTGAGCGCCATGGGGAACCAGTTCGTCATGACCTTCTCGTCTCTGTTGGCAGCTTCGATACCCAGCTTGTAGAGCTGGAGGAACTCCGCAGGGTCAGCCGTGCCATCGTAGCGAGGAGGCAGGCTCGGCTTGAACTTGCCCGGCCACGCGACGCTGCGTAGCTCGGTGGTGAAGGCGCGGCAGCCTGCTGTGGCCATGGGAGGCCTTGGGTGACGGAGAGCTTGGTCTTGCATGTCCCGACGCGCTACAGCTGGGAGCAGCGCGGGGTCTTGACGCGCGGGAGCAGGAGCATGGTCGCGACATGCTGGAACAGGGAATGCCCGGGCAGCTTCTTGCGGGCGAGGGGCTTCTTGGCAGCTCTGCTCTTGCCGCGCTGGCACCTGACGGAGCGGGTTCCGCCCAGGGGTCACGCGCCTTGGAGCCATGGCGCCTTCCTGAGGAGGAGGCGGCCGGGGCGCCGCCGGAGCTTCATCGCCCGCGCGAGGCGGGGCGCGGTGCAGCGGAACGGATGGCGCAGGAGAGCCCCCTGTGGTGCGGACGAGCTCGGCGATGCGGTCGAGCCATTCTTCGTAGACGTCGTCAATGGGACGGTAGCGTAGTAGCTCGTTTGCCGTGATGAGCGCAGCTCGAGCCTCCATGGGCGCGCGGAGCGCGCGGGACGAAGAACCAGCTGGGGTGAGCGAGGGAGATGCGGTGCGGCCGTCTTGCCACACGGACGGATGCTGAGACGATGCTTGCTGCTCGTCCCCCGCCGGGCCGGTGGCAGCGTTGATGGCAGGTGACGGGGAACGGCGAGGACGCCCACCGACAGGGGCCGTCTGGGCGACGCGGGAAGCGAGAGCGGCCCGGCGCTCGGCGCGGGCCCGACGAGCGTCAGACATGGGCGTGATGGTCGGAGGAGAACGGGTTGGTGGAAGACGAATCTCGGCGCACCCCTACCTGGCGCGCCAAATGTTGGATTTCGGGTTCCGGCAGACCCTTGAGGTTCGAACACTAGGGTGCGTGTGGAGATTTCGCCTCCTACCTACCTGCACCCCTCCGCCTCGCTAAGGCCTAAGCTATGGAAAGAACAACACAAGAGACACAGGGTTTATACTGGTTCGGGCCACCGTCGTGGTGTAATACCCTACTCCAGTGTGTGGTGTGGTGGATTCCCTCTTGGGCTGATGATGATGAACAATACAAGGAAGAACAACCTCACGAGGGTCTGTTCTTGGCTAGGGGGATGAACTGCTGGGAGGAGTTCAATCACCCTTCTCTCTCTCTCTACAACTGATGATGCCTCTCTCAAAACCTCTCACCTCTCACCTCTTAACTCTCCTCCACTCTGATCCCCTTTTCCTTTGGGCGGCTGGTCCTATTTATAGAGGCCCTGGTCCTCTTCCCAAATATCGAGCGGGAAGGAGCCAACAATGGCGGGCTAATTTGAAAGGGGACAGCTAGTACCGGCTATCCTGACAAAAGTAGTCTTCGCTTGCACAAAGCTCTAGTGGTGACGCCGTCTTGGGCTCCACGATGACCTCCGTCTTGCAGTCCTCCCGGTCTTGGTCTTGTTGCACCGAAACGAGAACCATTGCCTGATGCCTCGGTACTCCGCGGTTGCCCTTGCCCCCTTTGCACCAAAGAGGAAAGGAGGACACTGCGCGGGCTGGCACCCGCCTGGCGCCCTTGGTCGTCATGGCTTGCGTCACGGGCACCTCGTGAGGTACCCCGCCCTTGGTCTCTCCGCCTCCTCGTGAGCCAGCCTGATGAGGCTGTGCCTGAGGAAGCTCCGCGTCGTCTGCCCCGCGAGGCTTGGCCCTTCGCGAGGGTCTTGGGTTTGTGTTGGTGAAGATGGGCCGCGCTGGGCCCCCCTTTGAGCCACGCCGCAGGCCGCAGGCAGGAAAGTCTGGGGACCCCCGTTCCCAGAATGCCGACAGCGTCGAGACAAGGGTAGAGATGTTGCGGTACCAGGCCAGAGAGGTGCAGCAAACCCATCAGCGATGGAGGACCTAGCTCAGCAGAGCAACATCGCGGAAGCTCCTAAAGGCGGTCAGGTCTCAAGAGACCCATCACCTCAGGATATGCCGCAATCTACATGGGACCCATGCCTCAGCAGTGTACTGGCCCTCATCGAGTACCCAGTGTACTTCATCAGCACTATACTGTGGGACGCGAGGGCGCGTTACCCCATGCCGCATAAGCTCATGCTCGCACTTTTGGTGGCCTCGCACAAGCGGCGGCACTACTTCCAGGGGAACCCCATCAAGGTCGTCTCGTCTTACCCGTTGGAGAGGATACTCAGGAGCCCAAACTCAGCCAGTAGGGTCGCTGAATGGAACATCAAGCTGCAAGCATTCCAGCTGGAGTTTAGCACCACCAAAGTCATCAAGGGAGCCGCGCTCGCTGATTTTGTGGCAGAATGGACAGATGCCCCGGCTCTTGAGGAAGGAGAAGACCGGTCCACCTCCCCGGGAAGCGAGGCGCCGGACGGCTGGGTCATGTATTTTGATGGTGCCTCTGTGCACCAGGGTGTGGGGGCTGGAGCGGTGCTTATCTCGCCCACTCAGGACAAGCTTTGATACGCCGTGCAACTCTGCTTTCAGCACGGTGAGAAGGTCTCCAACAATATCGCAGAATATGAGGGCCTCATAGCCGGCCTGAAGGTTGCGACGGCTATGGGGGTGAGGCGCCTTACCATCAAGGGTGACTCGCAACTCCTCATCAACTTCTCCAACAAAGTGTACGAGCCAAAGGACGAGCACATGGAGGCCTACCTTGCTGAGGTGCGCAAAATGGAAAAGCAGTTCGCAGGCTTGTAGCTGCAGCATGTGTCCCGGGGCACCAACAAAGAAGCCGACGACATCGCCAAGATAGCATCCAAGCGGCAACCGCAAGAGCCCGGCGTCTTCGAAGAGCAGCTCTTCAAGCCGTCAGCTACGCCGCCTCTCTCAAGCACGACTCAGCCTCGGGAGGAGCTCCCTCAGCCCCTGGCCTCGGGAACCCCAGATTGCGGCCCAACCACAGGAGCTCGGCTGCTCTTGGCGCTCGAGCCCCAGGAGGAGTGCTGGACCAAGGAGTTCAGGGAGTACCTGATGCATGGAACACTACCAGAGAAAGAAGATGATGCGGAGCACGTGTCCTGACAGGCCAAGGCATACTGCGTTCAAGACGGCGAGTTGTACAGGAAACAACCGAACAACGTCACGCTGCGCTGCATCTCCAGTGAACAAAGGAGGGAGCTGCTGACTGACCTACACGGCGGGGACTGTGGACAACACTCGTCATCACGGACCCTCGTCGGCAAGGCCTTCCGCAGTGGGTTCTATTGGCCTATAACACTCATTGATGCAGCTAAGCTGGTGAAGTCCTACAAAGCTTGCCAATTCCACGCCAAGCAAAACCACCAGCCTGCTCAGGGCCTCCAAACCATCCCGCTCACGTGGCCGTTCGCGGTCTGGGGGTTGGACATCCTAGGCCCGTTCCCACGAGCGCTAGGGGACTACCGCTATCTCTATGTCACCATCGATAAGTTCACCAAGTGGGCAGAGGTAGAAGCCGTCCGAACCATTCCAGCCGGTTGTGCTGTCAAGTTCATCAAGGGCCTCGTGAGCCGCTTCGGGGTCCCAACCGCATTATCATAGATAATGGCTCGCAGTTTACTAGTAACCTCTTTAAAACCTACTGTGCTAACCTTGGAATGCAGATCTGCTACGCTTTGGTAGCCCACCCCAGGAGCAATGGTCAGGCCGAGCGCACCAACGCCGAGGTCCTGAGGGGCCTAAAGACTAGGACCTTCAAGAAGAAGCTCGAGGCCTGCGGCAGGAGTTGGCACGACGAGCTCCAGTCCGTGTTGTGGTCCATCCGCACGACCACTACCAAGCCAACGGGCAAGACTCTGTTCTTCCTCGTCTATGGGGTAGAAGCAGTCCTCCCTCGCGAGGTCAGGCATTGGTCCGCATGGGTCCTGGCGTTCGACAAAACGCTGCAGGACGCCATGCGGGGGATGGATCTCATGCTGGGGGAGGAACATCGTCGCGAAGCTGCATTACGGGCGGCAAGGTACCAGCAAGCACTGCGGTGCTACCACTGCCGCAACATTCGCTCTAGGACGCTTGAGATGGGTGACCTGGTCCTAAGGCGGGTCCTCTCCAGGGAAGGCTTGCACAAGCTCTCACCCATGTGGGAGGGCCCGTTCAGGGTCGTCCACATCTCCAGGCCTGGCGCCATGTGCTTGGAGACGGAAGAGGGGCACCTATCCAAAACGCCTGGAACATCCAGCACCTCCGGAAGTTCTACCCATAAGGCAAGGCCCAGTGCGTGAGAAGCAAGGCCCAGTGCCTGAGAAGCAAGGCCCAGAGCCTGTGAAGCAAGGCCTAGTGCCTGAGAAGCAAGGCCCAGTGCTTGAGAAGCAAGGCCCAGAGCCTGTGAAGCAAGGCCAGTGCCTGAGAAGCAAGACCCAGAGCATGTGAAGCAAGGCCCAGTGCCTGAGAAGCAAGGCCCAGAGCCTGTGAAGCAAGCCCGATGCCTAAGAAGAATCGCTGCCCGTGACACTCTCACGTAATAATGAGTTGGGGTTGTACATGCCCCGGAGTCTCAGGAGCGCCGGCTTTAGGCCCTGGGCTCCCTCCCATGCGTAGTGGACAGCACTTAGCTCCCTGCTGGTGAGAAGACTTGAAGACTAGATTAGGTGCCGGGCGCGGCTTTTCATTTGCTTTCCGTAGTTGGCTTGCTTTTCCTTAATCGAGTTTGCCTTTGGCGTTCCTTGCCGATTTTGTTCCTTCGCCTTTTACCGCGTTTTTAGGCTCTGGTTTACCCATGATCTCTCTCTCACACATACCTCGCAAGGGGGGTAGGCAGGTGCCCTCGCGAGCTTTTCCTTCTCTCTGCCTTCTCGCGAGTCACCCTTGTTCGAGCCTGGAAGCTAGCGCAACCCTCCTAACTCCGTGCCCCTCGGGTACCGTGATGCAAAATGCCAAGTCAAGGTTCGGCTGAACGGCAAAATCATCTAGTGCACCCCCTAACAAATTCTTGCAGTTCCTGAGCAAATGCGGATATCTTGTGAAGGAAGGGGCGTCCCAGACACGCCAGGTTAGGTTATCTATGCGCAAAATAACAGCATGCATGGGAATAACACGCACGTTGCATTAACCGAGAACCATAGTTCGATACACGCCCCTCTGGGCCCATACTGGTTTCATTTTCTGGTGCAAGAAAAGAAAGGGAAAAACCAAACAAAGCGGTGTTTCAGCGATCCGTGGGGGCAGGCCCTTAGCGACGCCCAAGCCTAGCAGATCCCTCCTCGCGCTTCACCGAGGCGCGACGACGAGACGACCCACTACCTCCTTCGAAGCGAGCGCGGCGGTGCTGCGGCTGGTCGTAGCCACGATTGCTGGAGCTGTCGCAGCAGGGGAGCCGCCGTAGCTGGAGGAGATGCGGTCGCCGCTGAGGGCAGGCTCGCCCTTACCATCGTCGCGACCGTCGCCAAGGCCGAGCACATCCTCCATCTTCCCCGAACACCCTCACGTAAAGGGTCGACCCGCCGTCATACTTGGAGTGGAGAGTACACTTCGTGCCCAGGCCGCGCGCGCGGGGCGAACGTCTGCCAGCCATGGGCCAAGGCTATGTTGCCCGCAGCAGAAGTCTCGACCGCGACCCAGGAGGCCTTGCTACAGGAACCATCCGCCTGCAACCAGAGCCCCCTGGACCAGGGGCCGGCAACTCATCGACAAGGAAGCGCGGAAGCTGGAGCCAGTTGCCGGCCGGGTTTTCCGACCAAACAACGAACTCCGACGACACCTCCGCTGAATGGAAGCGTGGGCGGGGAGGCCTCGCCACCATCGCGCACCTCCCCCCGCCAACTGGATCGCCACGGTTGGGGCGGCCCCCTCTGCATGTCGGCGCCGCCTCGACGGTGGGCCACAGCGGGGGTCGTAGCGCGCTTGCGCGGGCGGCCGCGACCGTGCTTGGGCACCGGGGAACCAGGGCCCTCGCGAGGGGCTTTTCCCTTCTCGGCGAAAGAGAACTTCCTTTGAGGCGCCATCGGAGGCGCTGCAAGCAATGGAGCAAGAAGGAGGAAGCAAGCAAGGAAGAGATGGGCAACGGGGGCTCCGCCCCCTCCCCATTTATAGCAAGAGAAGGCCAACCGGCGTCTCCCACGATCATAAGTAAAGATGGTTTCCCTTGCATGTCGCAGGGACTTGTCAAGTCATGCAGTTGCCGAAGTAGCATGGGGAAGCGGAGACGCCCACGTCCAATCAACCGCCACACGTCGACCGAGGCATCAGGCTTTGGGGGCCCGCAGCACTTCAAGCTTGACCCTTGGCTTCGCCACGAAGCCAAGCCTGAGCGCACCTTGGGCCTGGGGGCTACTGTCGGTGTTCTAGGAACGGGGGTCCCCAGACTTGCCTGCCTGCGGCCCGTGGCGTGGCTGAACCAGCAGGCCGTACGGCCCATCTTCACCAATAAAGCATTCAAGACCCTCGCGAGGGGCCAAGCCTCGCGAGGCGGTCGATGCAAGATCTCCTCAGGAGTGGCTAGCTAGGTGGGCTCACGAGGAGCGGAGATATCAAGGCAAGACGAACCTCACGAGGCTCTCGTGACGTGAGCCGTGACGATCGACACCAGGCGAGCGCCAGGCGGGCGCCAGCACGCACAGCGTCCTTGTTTCCTCTTTGGTGCAAAGGGGGCAAGCGCAGCCGCGGAGTACCAAGGCCTCAGGCAAAGGTTGCCATATCGGTGCAACAAGACCAAGACCATGGACTGCAAGACAGAGGTCATCGTGGTGCCCAGAACAGCATCACCACCAGAACTTTGTGCAAGAGAAGACTACTTTTGTCAGGATAGCTTGTACTAGCTATCCCCCTTCAAATTAGCCCGACATTGTTGGCTCCCTTCCCGCTCGATATTTGGGAAGAGGACCAGGGCCACTATAAATAGGAGGATCTTGCCTAGAGAGACCACACCCACACACACAAGCTCACCGAGCTCAAGAACGCCTCAACCTCAGGAGGCCGTTCTCCCCTTGTATTGTTTATCATCAGCCCAAGAGGCAATCCACCACCACACTGGAGTAGGGTATTACTGCACAACGGTGGCCCGAACCAGTATAAACCCTGTGTCCTTCTGTGTTGTGAGTTTGTCGAGTTCGTCCGCAAGATCCTAGTGAGCTAGAGCGTAGATCGGTTGGAGGGAAAGACTTCGCGTGCACCCCAGTGTTCGAATCTTAAGGGTTTTCCAGGACCCCATACCCCGACGTCGACAAAGCTTGAATTGAATCCACCGAAGAAGAAAACGAGTGAAGAGTTACGAAATTGAAGCTCCCTTAGCATCTTCATAAGAAACACCGGCTATAACATTGAAAGAAAAGACTAAAGAGACTTCCCATCGATAAAAGGATTCTTGAATGAAGAATCTTAGTCCTTGAAGAAAAATAAAAGGGTGGGAGGGCGGGAAAAACAAAGACAACTTGGATAGATGGAAGGATACCATTGAGAAAACTTAGAGTTGATCTTGCGGATGTTGAAAATGATCAGATCCACTTGAAGGGAAGCACGTTGGTTGAAAAGGATTGACATGACAATCTCGATTATCATGAAGGATTAGTATTCACATAGAAGTGTGAGAACACCACTTAGGAACGGTATGGAATCAACACTTGCCTTCGGAGCAACTCGAATACCAAAAACCAAAACAAAACAAAGGATTTGACTTGAAGAATAAGCCGGAAGCAAACATGTGATAGATCCAATATCGTATCATGTGTCTGTTGGAAGGATATCCTACGAGATACTTGAATTCCCACTTATAAACTCCCAAAGCTTTCTGGTTATGCAATCAGGTGTTGGGGATACATGGGAAGCATAATATCTCACCCAAACTAACAATACCTACATCTAGTTGTATCCGTCCTTCAACACATAACCAAGAAACCTTCGGAAATCATGTACCTCAACCTTCGAAAAGCATCCGTTATACGAGTTATGGCAATACTCCCGAACTCCCGCCCCAGTACTGGGTGGCGTCAAGGTTATCTCACCAAAAAGTGCATAAAAGAGATTTTTTATGTCGGCGAAACTCAGGTATTCCAGAACTGCAACGATAAAATTGTGATGACAACACCTCAGAGCTCAACTCCCCGGGACACTTCCACAACCCCTAAATGTCAGGAGGCACCAAGAACAATTTTCTCGTCACAAGACTAACGGAACGATTCCAAAATACCTGCGTGATCCTAAAAAAAATTCGTGAAATTTGATGAGAGGAGAGTGAAAACTTCTACATCAGGAGGCCTCACCAGAGTGACGAAGGGACTTGGGAGTAAAAAGAATTCTACTCTCCGATATATATAATCCTAAGACTCAAAACATTTTGTTCAAAACTCAACAATGTCAGTGATTCGATCAAGCAGGGGGTTCCTAAGTTGGCGATGGCTCTGATACCAACTTGCAACACCCACAATGCGGCTATATCTCCCACGTGTCTGGGCACGACTTAGAGGCATAGCCACATGATAGGCTTGTCGCAAGAGGGGTAATCTTCACACATCCCATGTATTGAATAAGAAAGGGATAAAGAGTTGGCTTACAATCGCCACTTCACAAAATACATAAATAATTCATACAACATCCAAAATACATACAAAGGTCCGACTACGGAACCAAAATAAAAGAAGACAACCCCAAATGCTAGATCCCCGATCGTCCCAAATGGGCTCCACTACTGAACAACAAGAAACAAAACAACACAACGAACAAGATATTCATCGAGCACCCACTTGAGCTCGGTTGTGTCATCTGCATTGGTATCATCAGCACCTGCAACTGTTTGGAAGTATCTGTGACTCACGAGGACTCAGCAATCTCACACCCGCGAGATGAAGACTATTTAAGCTTATGGGTAGGAAAGGGTAGTGAGGTGGAGCTGCAGCAAGCACTAAGCATATATGGTGGCTAACATATGCAAATAAGAGCGAGAAGAGAAGCAACGCAATGGTCGTGAACTACAAGTGATCAAGAAGTGATCCTGCATCTACTTACGTTCAAGCATAACACCAACATGAACCGTGTTCACTTCCCGGACTCCGCCAAGAAGAGACCATCATGGCTACACATGTGGTTGATGCAATTTAATTAAGTTAAGTGTCAAGTTCTCTACAGTCGAACATTAACAAATTCCCATCTGCCACATAACCGTGGGCACGGCTTTCGAAAGTTCAAAACCCAGCATGGGTGTCCCAACTTAGCCCATCACAAGCTCTCACGGTCAATGAAGGATATTCCTTCTCCCGGGAAGACCCGATCAGTCTCGGAATCCCGGTTACAAGACATTTTGACAATGGTAAAACAAGACCAGCAAGACCGTCCGATGGGCCGACATCCCGATAGGAGCTGCACATATCTCGTTCTCAGGGCAACACCGGATGAACACTACGTACAACAAAAACCAGCCCTCAAGTTTCCCCAAGGTGGCGCTGCAAGTGGCTCTGTTTTGCACCAACACGTAGAGAAGCACTGGCCTGGTGGGGTTAAAATAAAGATGACCCTCGGGAGCACGACTCCAAAGGGAAAAGTAGGTTGGGCCTTGCTGGAGGAGTTTTATTCAAAGCGAACTATCAAGGGGTTCCCATAACACCCAACCGTGTAAGGAACGCAAAATCAAGGAACATAACACCGGTATGACAGAAACTAGGGCGGCAAGAGTGGAACAAAACACCAGACATAAGGCCGAGCCTTCCTGAGGCCCCGAGACCGATGTGCCAGGTGTCGTCTAGTTATTCGCTGCTGTTGCCTTGTCATTGCTTGCGTGTCATGCATTGCATATCATGTCATCATGTGCATTTCATTTGCATACATGTTTGTCTCATGCATCCGAGCATTTTCCCCGTTGTCCGTTTTGCATTCCGGCGCTCCGTTCTCCTCCGGTGGTCATTTCTACCTTCTTCTCGTGTGTGGGGGTTAAACGTTTCCGGATTGGACCGAGACTTGCCATGCGGCCTTGGTTTACTACCGGTAGACCGCCTGTCAAGTCTCGTACCATTTGGACTTCGTTTGATGCTCCAAGGGTTAACCGAGGGACCGAAAAGGCCTCGTGTGTGTTGCAGCCCAACACCCCTCTCTAGCTGGCCCAAAACCCACCTAAACCTGCTCTATCATCTCGGTCGTTTGATCACGATCGCGTGGCTGCAAATCGCACCTCATTTGGACTCTCGTAGCTCCCTCTACCTATAAATATGTGTTCCTCCCGGAATTTTCGTGCAGATGGAACCCTAACTTCCTTCTCCGCGCCGGACAATGTCCACCGCCACCACCACCTCACTCCGGCGAATCAGACGCCGCTACATCGCCTCCTCCGCCGCCCGAACCAACCAGAGCCCGCCACCTCAGCGCGCCGCTCCACTCTCTCTCCTCCCGCGCTGCCGCGGCCCGCCAAGCCCATCGCGGGCCCGCGCGAGCCCGGAGCCACCGCGGTCGCCCGACCGCCTCGCTCCTTTGCGCCTCTCGCCGGAGACGCCTCTCTCGCCGTCACCGGCCACCGTGCCTCGCCTCCTCAACCGCCTCCCCGCCATCCCTGCACCTCGCCGGAGGTCTCCGCGTTCCGCGCCACCCGGCCCGAGCGCCGCCCGCGCGCCACCGCACCGTTCCCGCGCCGGATCTGGGGAGCCGCCGCTCGGATCCATCCTTCCAGCACCTCCCGGACCTCCTCCGCTCCTGCTTCACCGTCTCGCCCTCCATCATCGCCGGAGCAAGCTCCACCGCTGCCACCGTAGACTGCATCGTTGAAGACGACGACGACCCGGTCGATCCTCCGCGTGGGCCTCGCAAGCCGCGCCCGAGTCCGGCCCAGCTCGTCGGCCTCCTTCCTCTTCGTTTTGGGCCGAAACCCATGGGTGAGCCACCACTATTCCCTGCCCCGTGCGCGACATATTATCTTACGCCCAGTTCCAGACTTGGCGATTTTCACTAAGTCCCCGAGTTTTCCATGTTTCATATTCCCATGTTCATCATGCCATAACTCATCACCCGTAGCTCCGTTTTGCGTGTTTAGCATATCCAAATGTCCGTCTCAGAGAGTATATCATTTCATCTCATTGCATCATTTTCATTTGACTTCATCTTGATGCCCGAAATGATGTTGGAAGAGAGCTATTTGAGTTAATTGTCAGATCTGCTGCACCAAATAGCTATTTGTCATTTTTGACATGATTAATGTGTGCATGATATGCCCCTGAGCTCTACATGTATTTTGTTATATGCTTTGCCATCTTTCCAGAGGTGCCATCCATGTATTTTTGTGATGTGTGTGGTGACTAGCACAAGCTTGCAAAGTGGGGCATTCGTTAATGCTGATTTCAGGGACTTAGCATTTCCACTAAGTCCTTGACCTGTTTATTTCAATATGCCATATGTTCATGTTGTTTCCTAGTGATCCGTGCCTCTTTTGAGGATGATCAGTAAGGATGATTTGTTAATCTTGTAGTGCTCTATCCATCCGTGTCTTTGTTTGCAATTATGGAGCAACCTAGCTTGAGTCAATCGAGCTCTACTTTTGCTATTTCGTGAATCTGGGCAGATTGTCTACTTCTTAGCGATTTTGCCGAGGATGTTGTAGTTGATCCGTACATGCTATGTTATTGTTGTTGCCATGTCTAGCTTGTATAATGTGTATTCTTGATAGGTGTATGCATATATTGTCATGCCTTGCTCTGTAGTGAGTGCATCGAGCTCGTAAACATGCCTACTTGATATCTGTTTCAGCATGCTCCAGTTTTCACCAAGTCTGTAATCTGATTATGTTTTTTGCCATGTTCACATGCTTGCAAATGTATTTTCTGATCCCTTTTGCCTCAAGGTCACTAAGGGACTTTTGTTAAGCTCTTTGAGTAGCTCCATTTCATGCCTTTCCTTGCCATGTTAAGTTCCTGTAGCATATAGTTTTCTTGCTCCAAAGTCTGAGATTTGTTTACCAATTGCACTTTTGCCATGCTTGTTTGAACCTGTTAATGGATGATTTGGCCGTAGCTCAGTGCTAGTATTTTGTTAAGCATCATGAGTGGATCCCTGCCATGTATTTTGTTGTCATGTTTGGGTGCTGTAGCATGTTCATCTTGTTGCATTTAGTTGGCTACTTGCTGTAAATTGCAGAACGTGGTCATATTTGAATTGCTTGCCATTTCCAAACCATAACTCCGATTCCGGTGATCTTTATATCGTTTTCAAGCGATTTCATCTCACCTTTCCAGTGGCACACTTGGATTTCCAAGTTGAGGCCAGGTTCCATTTTTCCTTTGCAAATCATGCATATGCACCGCATCCCGCATATCATACCATGTTCATGTGTTGGTTGTTTACTATGTTGTGTGCTTCTTTCCGGTGTGCTTCTTTGGGTTGTTTCCGGTAACGTCATGTTTGTGAGGAACCATTCGACTACGTCCGTGTGTCTTCTTCATGACTCGTTCTTCTTCCTTGCAGGATCTCAGGCAAGATGATCATACCCTCGAAATCACTTCTATCTTTGCTTGCTAGTTGCTCTCTCTTTTGCTATGCTTATGCTATGATACTTACCACTTGCTTATCATGCCTCCCCTATTGTTGAACCAAGCATCTAACCCACCTTGTCCTAGCAAACCGTTGTTTGGCTATGTTATCGCTTTGCTCAGCCCCTCTTATAGCGTTGTTAGTTGCAGGTGAAGATTGAAGTTCGTTCCTTGTTGGAACATGGAGATGTTGTTCCTTGTTGGAACATGTTTACTTGTAGGGATAACACAATATATATTATTTAATTAATGCATCTATATACTTGGTAAAGGGTGGAAGGCTCGGCCTTATGCCTGGTGTTTTGTTCCACTCTTGCCGCCCTAGTTTCCGTCATATCGGTGTTATGTTCCCGGATTTTGCGTTCCTTACGCGGTTGGGTAATAATGGGAACCCCTTGACAGTTCGCCTTGAATAAAACTCTTCCAGCAATGCCCAACATTGGTTTTACCATTCGCCACCTAGCCTTTTCTTTTCCCTTGGGGGTTGCGCGCCCAAGGGTCATCATTATTTTAAACCCCCGGGCCAGTGCTCCTCTGAGTGTTGGTCCAACTTGTCAGCCGCCGGTGGCCACCAAGGGCAACTCTGGGCTGGCCTATCGGAAGATTGGACAATCCGGCGTGCCCTGAGAAAGAGATATGTACAGCTCCTATCAGGATTTGTCGGCACATTCGGGCGGTGTTGCTGGTTTAGTTTTACCTTGTCGAAATGTCTTGTAACCGGGATTCCGAGTCTGATCGGGTCTTCCCGCTAGAAGGAATATCGTTAGTTGACCGTGAGAGCTTGTGATGGGCTAAGTTGGGACACCCCTGCAGGGATTTGAACTTTCGAAAGCCGTGCCCGCGGTTATGGACAGATGGGAATTTGTTAATGTCCGGTTGTAGAAAACCTAAAGTTGACCTTAATTAAAAATACCTCAACCGCGTGTGTAACCGTGATGGTCTCTTTCCGGCGGAGTCCGGGAAGTAAACACGGTGTTCGAGTTATGCTTGATGTAGGTTGTTCCAGGATCACTTCTTGATCATACTTTCTCGACCGTGCTTTGCCTTCTCTTCTCGCTCTCATTGGCGTATGTTAGCCACCATATATGCTAGTCGCTTGTTGCAGCTCCACCTCATACCTTTACCTTACCCATAAGCTTAAATAGTCTTGATCGCGAGGGTGCGAGATTGCTGAGTCCCCGTGACTCACAGATACTTCCAAAACCAGCTTGAAGGTGCCGAGGTTACCGTGCGGATGACGCAACCAAGCTCAGGAGGAGCTCGATGAAGATCTTGTCCTTTGTGTTGTTTCGTTCTAGTTGATCAGTAGTGGAGCCCAGTCGGGACGATCGGGGATTTGTGTAGCATTTGGGGTAGTCTTCTTTTATTTTGGTTCCGTAGTCGGGCCCTGATTGTATTTGGATGATGTAATGCTTTATTCATGTAATTGTGTGAAGTGGCAATTGTAAGCCAACTATGTATCTCTTTCCCTTATGTATTACATGGGTTGTGTGAAGATTACCTCACTTGCGACATTGCTTTCAATGCGGTTATGCCTCTAAGTCGTGCTTCGACATGTGGGAGATATAGCCGCATCGAGGGCGTTACACTTCCACCCTTTACGAAGTATATAGATGCATTAATTAAATAAGAGATATTGTGATGTCCCAACATATCCATGTTCCAACATGGAAACAACTTCATCTACACCTACAACTAGCAACGCTATAAGAGGGGCTGAGCAAAACGGTAACATAGCCAAACAACGGTTTGCTAGGAAAGGAGGGTTAGAGGCTTGACATGGCAATATGGGAGGCATGATAAAGGAAGTGGTAGGTTGTGCGACATAGCAATAGAGCGACCAACTAGCAAGCGAAGATAGAACTGATTTCGAGGGTATGGTCGTCTTGCGTAAGATCCCGCAAGGAAGATGAACGAGTCCATGAAGAACACAAACGGACGTAGTCGATCGAATCATCATAACTCCGGACCAAAACCGAATCTAACGAGAGAAGCAACCCGGAAAGAAACAAGCACCATAGTAAACAACCATCACATAATCATGGCATGATGCACAACCAAGTATGATGCATGTCCGGTTTAATGAGGCATGGCATGGCAAAGTGCACAAACAATACTACAAATTAAGTGGAGCTCAATATGCAACTTCGTTGCATATTGACGGAACACCACATTCAAGTTATTTAGTTCAATCTCGTTTATGTACCCAACAATATTAAATGTTGTTAAACACGACAAGAGGTGAAGCATGACAAAACAACCTATCTAGGCAAGTTTAAATGAGGCTGGAACAACAAGCAACAAGTCCGGAAAAATCCTCATATGCATATATTGAATTTGGTACCATTCTGTCCTAAACACAATTTTAGAATTGTTAAACATGCATAGTAGTGTCACCATGTTAAACTAGGCATTTTTCTACCCCATTTACATATAAATTTATTAAGTTTGGAGCTACGGTTATTTAGTTATGAAATAAAACATTTTAGCATGGCATTTGAGCAAAATTACACAAAGAACATTTTAAACATTTTAACCATGAATGAAAACAACATATTATGAAACTAGATGAAGTTCTAAGCATTTTACATATATGATTTGTTTTAAGATGATGCATCATTTGTGAGTTATTAAATGCATGATGCTTGGGGGTTTTCTGCAAAATTGTTAAAACCCTGGAAAAAGGTAAAATCGTTGGACTGGAAAAAAACATACGTGGGCCGAACAGAGAAGGGTTAGGTTGTGCTCACATTCGGCTAACAGGCCTTTGGCCCGTGGAGGGTTGGTAGGACATGACTGGAACTAATGCGGCCGGCCTAGGCGCTGCCCTTGTGCGGTCAATGCACGCACGCTAGGCGGGAGGAAGCAGGGGAGGTCGATGCTGGCGCGGGAAGCGGAGGGTCGGCAAGGAGGTCCTGGAGATGGTCGCCGGCGGCCACTGGCACGGGAAAGCGGGGCGAGGCGTAGGGACTTGGCGCTCTGGTTTTTGCTGAAGACGACGAGGAAGCCGAGCCCGCGTGGAGCAGGTAACTTAGCGCGGCGGCAGCTAGCCTGGGGTTCCCAGCGACGACGAGGCCGGTTGAAGCGCGAAGGCGAAGCCGAGGTTGCAAGGGTGGCAAGGCAAACCCTAGCTTGAGGCGCCCATGGCTGCAGGTGCAGGCCCAGGAGGAGTGTCAACGCGGGCAGGGCTGAGTCGATAGCCGCGCTCGCTGCTGCTGCTCGATGCAGCCGACGGCAAGGAGATGGGAGCAGGGGCACGATGCTAGGGTAGGTCCCAGCGGGCACGGCGGATCCGGGCAGTCCGAGGGTCGTGGCAGCGGTTCCCGGCGACGAAGAAATCTGGTGGCGAAGAGACGGAGCTTGGGACTCCCATTGTCATGGTGGATCTTGCGAAAGCGGCATCAAGCGAGGTTGGGAAGGTCTGGGATGGTACGAAAACAACGAGGATGACCGGATGAAGGCGGAGCATATCTGTGCAGGTGGCGGGGAAGCTGCTTCGTTCATGGCGCTCGTGCACGGCCTCGCTGCACTGGCGGGAGGAGGAGGGCCTCGCCGGGTCCAAGCGGGAAGAATTGGGTGCTACAGGGGTGCACGAGAGACTGCAGGGGAGAAGGAACAAGGCAATGATGATGCTGCGGTGGCGCGTGGGAAGCAGAGGAGGTTGTGCCCGTGGTCGCCGGCGTGGCGAACGGCAGCACAAGGAGACAAGGTCGAGTGCTCCTTCTCTGGCACGAGCGAGGAGGGGGCCGCAGGCAGAGGAGCTCGGGCTCCTGCAAGATTTGGGCGGCGGCGGCGGTTGGTAGTGAGTGGAGGCCAACAGGAACGAGAAGATGGAGCCTTGCCTATACGTGGTTGGACGATAAGATATGGGAGGATCCCGAGGACAAGTGGCGGCGCCGAAGGGATGGGACAAACCTCCTAGGTTTTAGGGTTAGTCTATATTAGGTATGAGGTTGGACTATAAATTGAGAAAAGAGGGAAATTTGGATCACCCAGTCAAAATCGGATGGTCCCAGATAAATAGGCTAGGGCGCCCAAATAAGAAAAAGGAGATGTTTTATAGACGTTTGGGGATGATCCGGAGCCAACGGTAACGATAGTCCGGTTCGGGTTCGGGGAAGTTTCGGACACAGGCGAGGGGGTCTGACAAAAGGCCACAGAGGCAAGGGGGGTTAGGAGGGGTTTTCGGAGCCTCCGATCATGACCGATGTATCCAATCGACAGGGGGAATAGGTAGGCCTATGTGGGCTGGTTGTGACTGCGTAGAAGGCCGAGGCCTGCGGGAGAAAAGAGAGAGAGAGAGACCCGACAGTAGTTTCCGGAGACCGAAAATGTCCGACTATTTGACCGACTATATTGTCGCTATAGTTATCCATTGGGGCATCAAACGGACGTTGAATGCGATGAGACTTGGAAGGCGTCCTATCTACACTATAACAACACCACATGCCAACTTTCAACCCATTCCGTGAACATTTTCTGGCCACTTATAAAAATAATATTTCGGACATGCCGCGTGCGCGTGCGAGTGTGGTTGGGCTCAGAACGGACAACGGACGGAACTGGGGGAACCCGAACGAATGCATGTTTTGAAAACATACAAATGCAATGCGGATGATGACATGGCAAGATGCAACATGCAAGTGAATGACAAGGCAACAACACAACTAACTGGAAGACTCCTGGCGCAACGGTCTCAGAGCGTCACAGTGTGGGGCCAGGACAAAACTAGTAATGGCGCACCACACACCAGGTCCGCCATTAGTAATATGGCCACTAATGGCACACCTATATCTCGTGCGCCACTGCTATATAGCAGTGGCGCACCACATACATGGTGCACCATTAATGTACATATTATCTATATATAGCCGTTTTTCTAGTAGTGTTATGTTGAAATCCAATGTATGCATTCCTCGCTAACTGTCTCCAATTAATGTGTGTTTCATGCAGGGTTTTTTTTTACTTCTCAAACATCTATAATGTGTTTCACACATGCAACATATAGTGTAATCCCATTTAGACATTAATTGCATATAAACCATGCATTGTTTCTAATTAAAGAATCTATGGATCACCAATATTGATAAACTATATAACATTACACGTGTCCCCAAATTCAAATGAATATGCATGTTTGATACACCAATTTGCGTTATGATATTATCGATGTCGTGATCTCCAGTTTAAATATTTGAATCCCATTTAATCCAGATATTCGTCCCATATAACTATCACTCATGCTTATATAGGACTATCTCTCTAGACCTATACGCGTTCATCGTCTCTTGGGTATCTCTCGTGCTACATGTATGTCGACAATGATCTTTATCTTCATAACACACTGACAGTACTCTCTCCCTTGACCTTCATCACTCTATCTCTCTCTAAGTATATCTCGCTCCCTGCTATGTGTCTCTAACTATGATTCTCCATGTGGAATATCTTTCTCTCACACAAACACAAATCTTTGTCTCCCGGGGTCTCATTTCTCTCTACTATTCCCCTGTGTGCCACTCGCACACCCCTCATACAGAGATGTCTTTCGCTCCTTAGGTATGAGAACCTATGACACTTCCTCTTAAATATCTCTTTCTCACACACAAACACAAACTCTGTCTCCCAGGGTCTCATATTTCTCCACTATTCTCTTGTATGTCACTCACACACACTCTCTCTCCCTAGAGATATCTTGTGTTCCCTCACATGTCTCTCTAGCTAGCACTCTCGTTGTGAAATATCTTTCTCTCTCATAGACACAAAACTCCATCTCTCAGGATCTCATTTCTCTCTGATATTTTTTTGTATGTGAGTCACATGCACCCTGTCTTCATCTCTCTCACACCCACACACATAACTCAGCCTTCTGATCCACTCGACTCCTATCTCTAACGCACACTAGCTAGCATATTTATCTTTCTATTTATCTGTTTCTCCATCAACCATCTTTCATTCATAGGTTGATCTCTTTTGCACAATCGTTGTGCCTCACTCCCTCTGCTCGCCATAGATGCATGCTGTCGTGGATTTGTCACGGCAGATGTCCTAGCGAAAGGACTTAGTCGTGGAGCCATCGCTACGAGTTTACTTGAAGGGGTTAAAGCGGACACAAAGACACATGGGTTTATACTAGTTCGGCCCCTTCGATGAAGGTAAAAGCCTACGTCTAGTTGTGATAGAATTGATGTGGTCTCGATGGCTAGGGAGCAAACAAGCTTCGCCTAGGCCCGAGTTGTGGTTGTCCCCTGAACCGCCGCCGGGTCGTCCCCTTATATACACGGGTGACGCTCGTCGGTCCATAGAGTCCCAGCCGGTTCATATTCGTATCCCGGTCGGTATCTCTCTATTCCTAACTTACAATACAAGCTATACATCAGGTCGGTTTTACTGATACAGATTCTAAACCGACTATAGGCCTTGGGCTTTCACCTGCTTATACCACTATGACGTTAACCCGGCCCAAGTAAGCTGGTTTACGCCCAGTGGTAATATCCCCAACATTAGGCCCCAGATTGATTTGAACTGGTTCATGTCAATCCTTCACACCATCTTGCGTCTTGGATGTCTTCTGTTAATTGGCAAATCTCCATGTCGTCATCATTTTTGGTCACTGTAAAACGGCATGACGTCATCAGTTTTGGCTACTATAAACCGGCATGACGTCATTATGAAATTCATAACACCCTCTTAATGACAGCTCCTGGATTCGCGCGTTTGACCTAGCTCAGTTGCCTTATAAATAAGACCGAAGGGTCATTTCCTTCTTCTTCCCCTTCGTCCCTTCTTCTTCTTCTTCCTTACGTCGCCAACCTTGGAGCTCCGCCACCACCATCGACCTCTGCCTCGTCTCAGGCCGCTGCATCAACCTGCACGTACCAGAGTGTCGCGGCGTCTTTCCGCATCCTCTCCGTTCCTGGTAAGTTCTCTCTCCCTCTTAACCTAGATCTATTCTTAGGGTTCCATGTTCCTGCTATGTTCATCGCGCGTTCATAGCTGCTCTCTGATCTTGAATGCATCCGTGAACTCTTGCTGTGTTTAGTAGCGACCCCTTTAGCATCCGCTTACCATTTCTCATCCAGACTTATAGATCTCCCGCATCTATCCACTCAATGGTTCACTTCTGTTTCCGTCTTAGTCTTCAAAATACTTCCTGTTTTTTTATGAGCTTGCTATAGATCCGTGGCTGTAACATAACTTTGTGAAACTTGTTTCTGCATAACTAGTTATCCATAGTTTCGATTGCTTCCGATACTTAGGCCAGGCGGTTTAACTTCACCATAGAGAAAAAATAGCTAGACCAGTATATATATCATTAGTCCCCTGGTTGAACCGCCAGAATCCATCTGATGCTGCGTTGTAGAAGACCGGTTTATGGTACTGCCTCCGGTTTACCGTAATTAGGTCACCACCGTTTTATCCGGCATATGCTTGAACCGAATCATTTATTCCTTGTAGATCTTGTCATGGCCAAACAAGTGTACGAGTGCAATTGGGTTCCCTCCCGTGTCACAGAATCACAGCTGAACGACCTAGTCCTGATTGGTGCTTTGGATAGCAAAGACACGATTCATTGGAGGGTTCCTGGAGATGAATGTCCTCCTACACCCCAGGAAGGAGAGGTCGTGGTCTTCACAGATCATATGGCCCGGGGCTTCAAACCGCCCGGCTCCAAATTTTATCGGGACGTGTTAGCCAACTTTCAACTCCGTCCACAGGATATTGGCCCCAACTCCGTCACCAACCTATGTCACTTTCAAGTACTTTCTGAGGCATACCTTCAAGAGGAGCCTTCCATCGAGTTATTCAGAGACCTCTTTCATCTGAACCGTCGTACTGAATTCACTGACGGCCCTAATACCGAACTGGGCGGTATGGCCATTCAGAAGAGGAAAGAAATCACCTACCCTCACGTCAAACTCCATACTCACCCCAAGGAATGGAACGTAACTTGGTTTTATTGCAAGGATACATCTCCTGACAACGAAAATCCCTTGACTGGCTTCCGTCCGGAACAGCTCAGCAACACTCACCCCTTTCCACAAAGGCTAAACGCCAAGGAGAGAATTAAATATGCTCCTCAACTGTCCAAGCTCCAGGCCTTCATGGCCAACGGTTTAACAGGAATAGACCTTGCACGCTGCTGGATATCATGGAGTATTTTGCCTCTAAGCCGGCGCCCAAATTTGATGTGTGAGTATACTAATAGTGTCGATGACCCACTCCGACACACTAAAATCCAACTCCCTAAGGATGAAGTCACAGAATCTATGAAGAAGATGCTGAATGAACCGGAGCACCTCTGTGCTCAAACCGGTCTGCTTCCGTATTGCACCACCAACAAACCGCCAGCAGTAATATTTCAATTGCTTTATTGTTGATCTGAGTTACTATTTTATATGTTCAACATTTTAATTGCTACTGATCCAGGGTGATAATCCGTTCTGGAGTAAGAAACTTCCTCAAGACAAAACGGAAAAGGCAGGACGGCCAACCCGGCCCAAGACCAAGGTTGTCAAGAAACCAGCTCATAAGAGAAAAACCACCGCTTCGTCTGACCCGGCCATTGATGATGATGTGGGTAAACCGGATCTTGAGATAGAACTTGATTCACTTGGCTTACTTTTTACACGCCTTATTGATCATGATGTTTGTCAGGATGATGCTGAAGCCAGCAATGCGGCTTTCGTTGAGGTAACCATTCTCTCTTCCGATTCAGAAATCTTGCCTTTGCCAAAATTTCGCCGGGCAAACCGGAAAGTTAAATTTTGTCATCCTCTTGCTTATCTGGATTCCCAATTTCTTATGAAGACCCAGCAACACGAAGCTCGCCGCACAACCCGGCACAGTGGCCAGGTAGTTACCTCTGCTGGTTTACCAAACAGTCCGGTTCGAAAACGCCACTCCGAGGTCTCCGACCTTTTTATTGATTTAAATTGTAAAGAGGGTTTCTTCCGTCAACCTCTTAATCCATCCGACTCTGATTATCAGGTCACTTCTCATTCCTCATCTGGTGAATCGTCAGCCACCCAGCTACCACCTTTGAAAACAGTTGCTGGGTAAGTTCAACCGATCATATGCTTCCAGTATGCTGCGCAATGGTTTACACTTTTCCTTAATTTTTATCTTTTCTTCCAGGGCTAAACCGAAACCAAGCAAGAAAGCCCGCCTGGATAAAGCGGCTGAAGAAAATGTGGCCCCGGAACATGACCAAGCGCCGGATCATGAAGTGTTTATTTATGAAGATATCCCCAATGATCCTCCTCTGCAAGATGACATTATCCCTGAAGAAGGTCTTACTAATGCTCCAGCGTCTGCTGATCCGCCTGCCAGTTCTGTCCAGATTGAAAAATCCTACACTCCTGCTGACAAAACGGCCGCACCAACCCAAACCGGCGAATCAAAAGATGATGAGGTTGTGATTACCGGTGTAGGCCGTTCTGAACCCGGGAATCCTGCCACTCTTACCAGGCATACCATCAAAGAGGATTCTTCCTCTTTGAATAAAGGAAAATGGGATGTCGAATTGGAAACATATGCCGCTCTGAATGTGCAAGATCTTCATTCTGGCTATTTAAACCGGCTTTACACTAGCCGTGACTGTGAAGCTGGCCTGGTCAAAATGATGAGGGATAAATTTGAGGTAAATTCCTTCTTTCTCTTCTGCTCTTGCATTCCTCCCGGTAGCCCCCAAGGGCTGGTTTGTGACCTTGGTCAAACCGGGACTTGATCCTGAATATATAATTATTGAAATCCATCGGTATAACCCTCAAGGGCCGGTTTAGCATAATCAAACCGGGGCTAAAAAGTTGTCCTTAAAGCAGAACTTGATCAAATAGCCATTAGCCCCCAAGTGCCAAGTTGAATACTTGTATTGAGCTTGGGACTTTGTAGTTGAGCAATATACAAAAAAAATTGAAGATACATTAGCCCCCAAGTATCAGGCATATAACTTTGTTTATGTGGTTGGTACTTCAATTTCTTGTCTTGACTATGAAAAATTTTAAAATGTCATCTGTATGCAGGCTAAGATTAAAATCAAGGAGGACCGAAATGCCGATTTGCAGGAGGCCCTGAAGACCCAGCAAGCTGAAACAGATAAAGCCAAGGAAGAATTAACCAGCGCTTTGAACACTACTGAACGGCTGAAGAAAAATTTCAAGAAAGAGCGAGCTGACTGGGCCACTGATAAGGCCGGTTTAACCAAAAGAGCAGAAAATGCTGAAGCGGCCCTTAAACCGGTGGTAGATGAACTGACGGCCGTACAGCGGCAAATACACTCCATGACTGCTGCTATCTTTGGTAAGCTCCTTATAACTTTTGTAATAAATTTGAATATGTTGTATCATAAGTCCGGTTTGAGACCATTCCAATCCTTTTGTAGGCACACGTATTGGGCACTTAGGAAATGATGTTCGGAAGAAACTGAAAGCTGCCTACACCTTGATAGAACAATTGTACACTGGAGCCCAACGGATCATCAGCGCAGCTTCCCACAACAATACAGCGCCCTCTTTAATCCAGGACACTCTTAGCAAGTTGTCAATGCTTCCAGCCCGGATTGAGGAGCTGAAAAAATCCGCTGCCCGAACCGGAGCCATCAATGCCTTAATCCGGGCAAAGGCATGGGTGCCCGACTTTGATCCTGTGGAAGCAGCTCAAGGCTATCCCAGTCTGAAAGAAGACGGCTCTGAGTTCGACGAAGAAGATTTAAGGGCTATAAACCGTGCAGTGCGCCCTCTGGCTTGCCAGCTAGCTGAAGAGGCGGATTTGACGCATTATCAAGCGCAATACAATGATCAAAACAAGCGAGTGCCTGCCCCAACTGTTGAAGCGGAGAATCTGATTCCTCCAATCCGTAAGCACACTTACGCCCCTGATATTGAACCGTCTTCCCTGATCCATGAAGAAGCTGTTTTCCAAGCTTTAATGGGAATCGACTGGACCACTATTGATTTCCAGCCAATGGGTAGAGATGAGGAAGCTGAAGCGGCGGAGGACGAGGAGCAAGCTTGAACCGGAAGCCGGTTTGAAGTGCTATTTGAAACATCCTTCTACAGAAACAACGATTTTGTTTGGGCACCATGCTGCCTTGTAATAGGATAGTGAAAACTTCTGCCTGGGATATGCCTTCATGCATAAGTACTAAAGCTTTTGCTTGAAAACTTTAATTCATATTTCCTGCAATCAGAAAAAATTTGAACTTCGGTAGCGGTTATACCGCAGCCGGATTATGATCTTGATATGTGTATCAGAAATATAACAAACACATGATACACAAATACCTTCCATGTTCGGGTATAAAGCTGGTTTACACAAGCCTGAAGCGGTGGTTTTATAAACCAATACCGTCAAAAAAAAGGAGAAAGTAGCCCCCGTACAAACCGTGCTGACTTAATACAAGCCCCCTGGTTATTCCATGAGTGTAACAGGGAAAAGGTAAACCGGGAGACTCCTCCAGTTAGAAGGGGGATCAAAAATCATTGGCTGAACCGGAAAAAATATACTTGTCGACTTAAAGAAATCCAGCAAAAACAAAAAATGAACAAACCATGAAAACAAGATGGAAACGAAAGTAATGATAAAAACCATTCGCAAAAATATGCTATTAAGCTGTTCAGATGGCATTACCATGGTCGGAAAGGATCAAGGCCCCCAATAGGGGTGACAATGATTCAAGTCAGCCAGGTCCCCAAATGACTCGTGGCATATATGCCAAATCAAGAGGCGTAGCAATGGCTCGGGCCCGACCATGCTCCCAAGTGATTTTGTGGCCTTAGGCCGACCAAAAGGCATTACTGGTTCAAACGTGACACAGTCCCCAAATGATCTGGTGGCTGTCGCCTATTAAAGGGTGTTTGTTGGTTCGGACACGACCAAAGCCCCCAGTGATATTGTGGCCTTAGGCCGACCAAGAGGCATTACTGGTTCAAACTTGACTCAGCCCCCAAATGATCTGGTGGTTGTCGCCTATCAAAGGGTGTTCGTTGGTTCGGACATGACCAAAGCCCCCAGTGATATAAAACAAATGTCAAACGGTAAACCGGAGGCCGCTTGAGACAGAACCACTCCATGTAACCTCGCATGATGAGAAAGACAGAGACCCCGCTTCGGCTGAGGCTCCAGTTTGATATATCAAAGATAATATATACATTGTCATGATATGTACATAAATAGAGCCAATGGCTCAAGTATAGTAAGGCCGAAGATGAGCTATATTCCACGGTCTGTTGGTCTCCTCTTCTGATGTACGTGAGTCTTGATGCTCTCGAATATCAATCAGATAATACGACCCGTTGTGCAGATTCTTGCTGACTACGAAAGGTCCCTCCCAAGGTGGGGATAACTTGTGCATATCCGTTTGATCTTGGATGAATCGAAGCACCAAATCTCCTTCTTGAAAAGTTCTGGTTCTAACCCGGCGACTGTGATAGCGACGAAGATCTTGCTGGTAAATCGCCGAACGGGCAGCCGCTATATCACGCTCTTCATCCAATAGGTCCAAAGCATCTTGTCGTGCTGTCTCATTATCTGCCTCAACATAAGCTGCCACACGAGGCGAATCGTGCCGGATGTCACTAGGGAGAACCGCCTCTGCTCCATAGACCATGAAAAACGACGTGTATCCTGTGGAACGGTTTGCGTAGTATTGATACTCCATAATACAGATGGCAGCTCTTCAACCCAACATCCTGGTGTTCTTTGCAATGGGACCAAAAGCCGGGGTTTGATGCCTCGCAAGATTTCCTGATTAGCTCGTTCTGCCTGTCCATTGGACTGGGGGTGTGCTACTGACGACACATCAAGTCGGATGTGTTCACGTTCACAGAACTCCTTCATAGCACCCTTGGATAAATTGGTACCATTATCAGTAATGATACTGTGTGGAAAACCAAACCGGAAAATCACCTTCTTGATGAACTGTACCGCTGTTGCTGCATCACACTTGCTGACAGGCTCCGCTTCAACCCACTTGGTAAATTTGTCAACTGCCACCAAAAGGTGAGTTTTCTTATCCTTGGATCTTTTAGAAGGTCCAACCATGTCTAGCCCCCAAGTTGCAAACGGCCATGTTATTGGGATCATCCTCAACTCCTGAGCCGGCACATGAGCACGCCTTGAAAATTTCTGACATCCATCACACCGTTTAACCAAGTCCTCCGCGTCAGCATGAGCTGTCAACCAGTAGAACCCATGACGAAACGCCTTTGCAACCAGAGACTTTGAACCGACATGGTGCCCACAATCCCCTTCATGGATTTCTCTTATGATTTCACAGCCTTCTTCAGGAGAGACACAATGTTGAAACGCCCCTGATACACTGCAATGATGTAATTCACCATTGACAATCGTCATAGACTTGGATCGCCGGACTATCTGCTTGGCCAGAATCTCATCCTCTGGCAGCTCCCCCCTTGTCATGTACGCAAGATAAGGAACTGTCCAATCCGGAATAACACGCAGGGCTGCCACCAATTGGGACTCCGGATCAGGAATGGCCAAATCCGCTTCACCTGAGAGCTTGACTGACGGATTGTGCAACACATCCAAAAAGACGTTAGGCGGGACCGGTTTACGCTGAGAGCCCAACCGGCTTAAAGCATCCGCCGCTTCATTCTTCCGACGGTCCACATGATCCACTTGATAACCCTTGAAACAACCTGCAATATTATCCACTTCCCGACGATACGCAGCCATGAGCGGGTCCTTAGAATCCCAAGTGCCAGACACCTGTTGAGCCACTAGGTCTGAGTCACCAAAACACTTGACCCGGCTTAAATTCATCTCTTTAGCCATCCGCAGACCATGGAGCAAGGCTTCATACTCAGCTGCATTATTAGTACAAGGGAACATTAAGAGGAGAACATAACAAAACTTATCACCTCGCGGGGAAGTTAATACGACTCCAGCCCCCGAGCCTTCCAATTGCCTGGACCCATCAAAATGAATAGTCCAATATGTGTGATCTGGCTTCTCCTCTGGTGCCTGTAATTCCATCCAATCATTGATGAAATCAACAAGTGCTTGAGACTTCACGGCCGTCCGAGGCACGTACTTCAGACCGTGTGACCCCAGCTCTATAGCCCACTTGGCAATCCGGCCAGTCGCCTCCCGATTCTGTATAATATCACCCAAGGGAGCTGAACTGACAACTGTGATGGGGTGCCCTTGAAAATACTGCTTCAATTTTCGACTGGCCATCAAAACACCATAGACCAGCTTCTGCCAATGCGGATACCTTTGCTTGGACTCAATCAGCACCTCACTGATATAATAAACCGGCCGCTGAACCGGATATTCCTTGCCTGCCTCTTTGCGCTCTACCATAATAGCCACACTAACTGCCCGAGCATTAGCTGCTACGTATAATAATAGTGGCTCCTTGTCGACTGGAGCTGCAAGAACAGGCGGATTGGCTAACTGCCGCTTCAAATCCTCAAATGCCTCGTCAGCAGCTGTACTCCAGACGAAATTGTCTGTCTTCCTCAGCAGTTGGTACAAAGGATAGCCTTCTCCCCGAGGCGGCTGATAAACCGGCTCAGCGCAGCGATTCGGCCCGCCAAACGTTGAACATCGTTGATACACTCCGGTTTAGCCAAAGATGTAATAGCCGTAATCTTCTCCGGGTTAGCCTCAATTCCTCTGTTAGACATCAAGAAACCCAGCAACTTGCCTGCTGGAACACCGAAAACACACTTGGCCGGATTAAGCATCATCCTGTAAGCTCGCAAGTTGTCAAAGGTCTCCTTTAAATCATCCACCAGTGTCTCCTTCTGCCTTGGTTTTACTACAATGTCATCTACATATGCGTGCACATTGCGGCCGATCTGCTCATGCAGGCAATTTTGTACACACCGTTGATAGGTGGCTTGGGCACTCTTGAGCCCGAAGGGCATAGATACATAATAGAAGGCTCCAAAGGGAGTGATGAATGTTGTTTTCTCCTGGTCCTTAACCGCCATCTTGATCTGATGATATCCAGAGTATGCATCCAAAAAACTCAAACGCTCACAACCCGCCGTGGCATCAATGATCTGATCAATACGGGGGAGGGCAAAAGGGTCTGCAGGACAGGCTTTGTTAAGATCTGTATAATCCACACACATACGCCAAGTGTCGTTTTTCTTAAGAACTAGCACTGGATTAGCAAGCCACTCTGGATGGAAAACCTCAATAATAAAACCAGCTGCTAAAAGCCTGGCCACTTCCTCTCCAATGGCTTTGCGTCTTTCTTCGTTAAACTGGCGGAGGAACTCTTTCACCGGTTTATATTTAGGATCCACATTAAGAGTGTGCTCAGCGAGTTCCCTCGGTACACCTGGCATGTCAGATGGCTTCCATGCAAAAATGTCCCGATTCTCACGGATGAACTCGATGAGCGCGCTTTCCTATTTGGGATCCAGGTTGGCACTGATAGTGAACTGCTTGGATGAATCGCCGGGCACGAAGTCAACAAGCTTGGTCTCAGCTGCCGATTTGAACTTCAGATCTGAATCATGCTCTGTAGTTGGCTTCTTTAAAGGGGTCATATCCGCCGGATCGACATTGTCCTTATAATAACCCAACTCTTCCGTGGCACAGACCGACTCTGCGTAAGCCGCATCACCCTCTTCACATTCCAAAGTGATCCGACAGTTCCCGTGAACCGTTATCATCCCCTTGTAACCCGGTATCTTGAGCTGTAAGTAGATATAACAAGGCCGCGCCATGAATTTGGCATAAGCCGGTCGCCCAAACAAAGCGTGATACGGGCTTTGGATCTTCACCACTTCGAAGCTCAATTTTTCCGACCGGGAGTCATGCTTGTCTCCAAAAGTCACATCTAGAGCTATTTTACCAACAGGATATGCAGATTTGCCTGGCACAACACCATGGAACACCGTATTTGACGGTCTGAGATCCTTGTCAGTTAGTCCCATGCGCCTGAATGTCTCATAATACTGTATGTTAATACTGCTTCCTCCATCCATGAGTACCTTGGTGAATTTATAACCCCCCACCTGAGGGTCCACCACTAATGCTAACTGACCCGGATTATCAACCCGGAGCGGGTGATCTTCTCTGCTCCACACGATGGGCTGCTCTGACCAGCGTAAGTAACGCGGTAAGGCCGGTTCAACAGAATTTACCGCTCGTTGGTGGAGTTTTCGGTCACGCTTATCCAAGCCCGTTGTGAAGACATGGTACTGCCCATTGCTCAACTGCTTTGGCTGGCTCTGATAGCCCGACGGCTGCTGCTGCTGCTGGCTCTAATAGCCTGACTGCTACTGCTGCTGGTGGTTGTTCTGATTATTCTGGTAGTTGTGACCGCCCTGATTACGTCCTGAACTGGAGACCCCATCGTGATCCGGCCCGCTGAAACCGGATCCTGAACCGCCCCCAGATCCGTGATCATACCGGAAAGCATTAGAGTTCTTGAACTCCTGCATGATGTAGCAATCTTTCCAAAGATGGCTAGCCGTGCCTCCTTCGTCCCGTGCTTTGGGCAAGGCTGATTCAACAAATAGTTCAAACGGCTTGCACTAGGATTGGGAGCCCCGTTATGATTTGCCGGTTTACCTCTGCGCCACTGCCCCCTGTCCTGTGCATTAGTGTTAGCCACAAAGTCCACGCTGCCGTCCGCCTTGCGCTTGCCTCTATTTCCATGACCCACTAGTTTATTCTGCTGCTGTCTGGAGCTGCTATCCTTCTTTCCCTTCCCTGCTTCATTATCATTAAGCTCGGGATCCTTGGTACTGTCCGAATCGGCATACTTCACTAGGGCAGCCATGAGGGTTCCCATGTCATTACAGAGTCGCTTCATGCGTCCCAGTTTCAATTTTAGAGGCTCAAACCGGCAGTTGCCTTCCAGAGTTAAGACCGCAGAGTCAGCATTAATCCTGTCAGACGAGTGCAAAATTTCCGAAACGCGACGCACCCAGTGGGTCGTTGACTCTCCTTCTTCCTGGACACAAGCCGCCAGGTCTACTATGGACTTGGGCTGCTTACATGTATCCTTGAAATTCTGTATAAACCGGCTCCACAACTAGGCCCAAGAGCTGATAGAATTGGGCGGTAGGCTCTTTAACCAAGTACGAGCCGTGCCTTCGAGCATCATGGTGAAATATTTGGCACATGCAGCCTCATCCACATCCAGCATTTCTATGGCCATCTCATAACTCTCTTTCCATGCTTCAGGGGGTAAATCAGCGGTATAATTCGGCACCTTGCGTGGGCCCTTGAAATCCTTAGGCAGGCGCACACTACGCAAAGCAGGGATCAAGCAAGGCACTCCCAGAGCGGATGTGATTCCTGGTCCGGCAAAGGTGGCAGAACGAACCGGTGTAAGTTGGCCCGCATTATCCTGTGCTGCTAACTCGGCCTCCCTTTGTGCCCGGGCCCAGTTCACCGCATCCCGAGCATCGACAATACCACCCGCCGGGTCATCGCCACGGGCCGCTTCACGGCCGTGCGCGTTGCTTGATATGGCCGGTTCATCTATGCGCCTGCTGTAACTCCGGCTCGGACGGGGCGTAGAATGAATCCGATCACGGCTGTATGAGTATGCCTCCTGCTGCATCAGCGCGGTCCGGAGAAGCTCCTTAACCCGGCGCGTTTCTACTGCTTGCGGAGAATCCCCTTCGACCGGGATGGCCTCTAACCGTGCTGCGGCCGCAACAAGGTTGTCCATAGGATTCGAATAATGACCCGGGGGCGTCTGCACCGGTGGAGGCATCGCAGTATTTTGTTGAGGGGGCTCCCTCAGGCGAGGTTGGACCGTCGCTCCTGGCCCTGGCGCCTCAATCCGGTTTATCTCCTGGTACCGTGGTGGATTAATGGGTCCAGCTCCCGGAGTGTGAAAGAGATTTCGGGGGTCAAACCCTAGCGGCAGGCATGATCTGTGCTTTCGCTTTAAAACCTCCTGTGATGCATTCTGGTCAAGCATGAGTTTATAGGCCTGTGCGTCCAAAGCGGCCCGCTCTGCGGCCATCCGGTCTTTTTCTGCTGCCAGATCCGCTTTGGCTTGCACGATCTGCTCTCTCACCTTCGCGATTTCTGCATTATGAGCATCTTGATCCGCCGGGTCATCCTCTGCCATAAGCGCGGCCAGTGCGTCAAACAGATCAGATAGAACTTGAACCGGCGGGCGCACAAGACCTCCTGCCCCTGCTGCTGCTGCCGCTGCGGATCCGGAGAGCATTGCTGCGGCAGTTGAAGAATAATTCGCCGCCTGGGTGCCAGCCATGAATATTCCAACCCGGTTGATCTGGCCTGGGGGGTCCGGAATACTATCGCCATTGGAACAACCCCTAACTTGATCGTCTTGCATCCGGTATAGCGACTCGGTCTCTCCGGTCGAGGACTCGTCGCCAGAATAGACGACAATCTCGCTATCGCGCTCTGATTCGTCCTCATGCCCTCCTCCGTAGATGACTCCAACGAAGGCACGCTTCATGGCCGGTTTAACCTGAGTAAAGCTCGCACGCTGAGCCGTCTTGACGGGGTTGGTGTAGATGTCCGGCTCAGGCCCAGGCTCACCGGTCTTGCCGATGAAGATGTGTACGCTGCCAAAGGGGACCCGGTAACCATACTCAATTGAATCGGCCTCCGGACCCCATCCTGCATCATCGATGTAGATCCTGCCCCGACGACTCTTGGTCATCCGGCCCACAACATAGCCTTCGAGTCCTTTGAGCTTTCCCTCCAAGATCGCCAAACCATCGTGCGATAGCCCCACGGTGGGCGCCAACTGTCGTGGATTTGTCACGGCAGATGTCCTAGCAAAAGGACTTAGTCGTGGAGCCATCGCTACGAGTTTACTTGAAGGGGTTAAAGCGGACACAAAGACACGTGGGTTTATACTAGTTCGGCCCCTTCGATGAAGGTAAAAGCCTACGTCTAGTTGTGATAGAATTGATGTGGTCTCGATGGCTAGGGAGCAAACAAGCTTCGCCTAGGCCCGAGTTGTGGTTGTCCCTTGAACCGCCGCCGGGTCGTCCCCTTATATACACGGGTGATGCCCGTCGGTCCATAGAGCCCAGCCGGTTCATATTCGTATCCCGGTCGGTATCTCTCTATTCCTAACTTACAATACAAGCTATACATCAGGTCGGTTTTACTGATACAGATTCTAAACCGACTATAGGCCTTGGGCTTTCACCTGCTTATACCACTATGACGTTAACCCGGCCCAAGTAAGCCGGTTTACGCCCAGTGGTAATATCCCCAACACATGCTCCAGCCCACGCCACTATCTCTTAAAGATAAAAACACATGATTAATTGTCGGGCCTTCTTCCCTGCATTCTCACATGCATGCATATTGTCATACCGATCCGTCTCTCCCATGTCGTTGATCTTATGACTTATGTCTTCTTTCTTTTATCTCGATCATGCGTGCACGCACACACACACATCCAACGTATACATGTATACCTCTCACACATTCACGTTCAAGGTCTCTATGTCTCCATTCATAGTTAATTACCCTCAACCCTAACGCCACATCGAATCGTTCTCTTTTTGTGTGCACATAACTTCCTCCTGGATGGGTAAAACACACACTCACACTTAACAATCTCCTTCTAGCTACACCCATCTCACTCTTCCCCTATATCCCCGAAACCAATAAGACCATCCCTTCGTTTAATTCCCGCCTACATGCACCATTCATATATAGTAGTCTTCCTCGGTGTCTCTCGAACAAACATGTTCTCTCGATGTCGACTCCTTTCACGCGCACACACCTTCTCTTCCCTCTCTACGGGCATTTTCTCTCTCGCACCCCATCGTTAGTGGCCTCTGCCATACACATCACCTCTCTATGATGAAGCCATGTGCACTTAAATTACATCCGCCACTGAGGACCCCGCAACACACACACACACAGACACACACCCACACACACACACATGCACACACCCACGCACCCACCCACTCACACACACAAA
>NC_057794.1:161372624-161397295 GCF_018294505.1 Triticum aestivum
CATCACACACACGCACACACACACACAGACTCCATCTCTCTCTCTCTCTCTCACACACACACACACACACACTAAGACTCCATCTCACACACACATGCTCTAGGCAGAGCATTTGTTCCTACCACCCTTCATCCAACCTTACCCGTATGATAAACAATCACCTTAATTTACTTGTGTAACATGGAAAAATTCCACTTTACTTTAGTAGTTAGCAAACTTATCATCTGTACCCTTATAAAAAACCGAGTTGGCAATGATGGTGTGCCAGCCATCTTGTAATATAGACCGTCTGATCTATATCTGACAGACAGAAAGCAAACTATGATAATTTTACAAAAGATAACCGCACCTCTCTCCACATCCTTATCTCCAACAACCTCATTGCTGAGCAATTAAAAAAGAAAGTCTCTGGAACAATCTAGCATGGTGGCCGCTACCGCCTGCCGGTGCCGTCCATCCCCATGCGTCCGCCCATTCCGACCACCAGTCACCACCATGCTCCACTCCTCCTCACCTTATCTCTCATCTTTCATTTTTTCGATGACATTCTCGAGATACCAGTTTTCCGACAAAATTCTTGAAATACCATTAGTTCTTACACATGGGATTACTCCTGCATGGTTAATTACAACAGGTGTTTCGTAAAAAAATGCATATTGATGTTCCGTGTAATGCACAAGCATCTTGCTTCTAAATATATAATGCAAATCACGAGCATGAAGTGACATTTTTGTACACAACCACATTAACATGGCACGTAAATCACTAGCTAAAGTAAATACCATTGTACTTATATCCCGATGCAAAAGGTTGAGTACATGTACGAAGAGTAGAGTCGCACACACGCACTCTGTCTCTCAAAATCTCTCACACACACACCAGTTACGTGACACCCACTTAAGCAGACACGTATGTTACAAATTGTGCACCCGCGGGTACATGTGATGCTGCTCATTTATTTAAGTCGGACGGCAAACCTAAATAGTAGCTGCATTCATTCCCCTCCAGCCGCCTCTTCTCTGGTTGCCGTCGCCCAGTAGCCATGGGTCGGCCGAAGGTAACAACATACGCCATACTCCCGCCAGAGCGACGCTTTAATCTGGAAATTTTAGTGGTCATGCATGTATCTTTTTGTGCTAGCACTCCTATATAAGGGTTGACCGGTCGCTTCCCGCGGACATGCGCGGACCATGGAAGAGGAAGGAGAAGGGAAGCGGGCTATGGAGTATCGTTTTTTACCACAATTTCTTAGGAAACTGAGTGCAATAATTGAGTAGTTTTGCAAACTAACAGTACTACACCTGAAACGGTTCAAAACCTATACTTCCTTGCCAGCGCGTGCTTCCTGCGTGAAACGGTCAGCGTCGCCATGGAGCGTCAGTGCCACATTAATGCCCGGCTAGAGCGGAGACGACATCTCACTGGCTCTCTTGGACGTACTTTCACAGGAGCAGACGAAGGACATTGGCGGCCCTACTCTGGGCGCGCTACAAAGCTCTCTTGGACGTATTGTCACAGGAGAAGACGAAGGAGATCGCCGACTCCCCCCCGGACGCCCTCTGCCGCCACGACCACGAAGCCAGCGCGCGTGTGCGGGCGCAACTGGCAGCGAGGAAGAATAGTACATGATAGGTCGCCGCCGCTCTGTTCCCAGGAAGGCCACCGCTCCTCCACTCAGTCGACGCCAAGCTTGGTAGGATAAACATAGGCGGCCGATTAGCCACTTGATGACGACGTGGAGGCAGAAATCTTCAGAACCTTGTGCTCCGAAGGAGGAGGTTATCGAGGCGGATGAGGAGGAGGCAAAGGCAATAGCCGGCTTTCTCAGGTTCATGCCCGGACATGGTGGTCGGGCGCCGGTGATCATTTAGATTAGGTTTACAGTAGGTTTTAGTATGGTTTGTGCGAAATATGTAATGAATTTTGTCTAGAGTTTATAGGAAAAGTTCTCGAAATGTAATGAATTTCATCCGGTTATTTTGAAATTTGCTTTGTTTGCACGAATTTTGTCCAGTTAGTTCATATAGTTGTGGAAAGGTATGCGGGAAGCATTGGATGGCATCCATCAGTGTCCTCGGACAGATGCTGGTATAAATTTGAGGGCCAGCGGTAGAGATGCCCTAAGAATCATGCTATAATCTCCAACGGTGCTCCATTATTTCG
Source organism: Triticum aestivum (assembly GCF_018294505.1). Classification (NCBI taxonomy): domain Eukaryota; kingdom Viridiplantae; phylum Streptophyta; class Magnoliopsida; order Poales; family Poaceae; genus Triticum; species Triticum aestivum. The sequence goes on from NC_057794.1 coordinate 161,374,788, forward strand.
CAGGGAATAGTTTTCCCTCGATCAAAATCAGATCCGTCGTGTTTCGCACTCCTCCCTTGTAAGAGTGTATAATCTTGCTTACATAAAAATGGAACAAGTGGACGGCACTGTAGCACGTCATATCACTCAAACTAGCCCGCCTAACACACGGGAAAGCATCACCCTCATCATTTTGTTCTAGATTTTTATGATCGATCGCACGAAAATGTTATGCTTTGCAACTTCAAAAGGAAAAGGCGGCACATGTACGACTCATACGCGTCGCACCCCTGACAGTCTTGTCTCGCATTTTCGCTAACATGTGGGACTGCAATTGAATAAACCGTCAATAGCTGAAATCTAATCGCTCGGCGGGCATTGACTGAGAAGAGAGAGACAGGGGAGGGAGAAGAGATCGCCCATCCGCTGCACACGGACTCCAAGAAATATATATGGTGATAATGTGAGGTGGGCCATGGGGGAGTCCGGAGTAAGTGAAGTAGAAAGGCACAAATGGTATGAACATGCGTGGCATATAGGATGTGTTTGGTTGCGTTCTCGTCTTAGCATAGTTGTTCCCTCTTCATGCATGATCAACTCAACACCCCTCTTCATGCATGCTCTCTTCATGCATGCTTCTAGTGTATTTGTGCTAAACTAGTGTGGACTCATGCACCCTCCATACACTCTACCAAACACCCAAAAGTTGGTCGAGAAGGGAACTCTTGGGTGGCATTTGTCTCTTACTACGTACTCCCACCATTCCAAATTACTCATCGTGGTTTTAGTTCAAATTTGAAATAAAACCACGACTACCACTAAATTTGTGCTAAACTAGTAATTTGGAACGGAGGGACTACCACTAAATGTTGTACGTGCAATGCACGGTGATGTTATGGAGTACATGCCTAAGTACTCTACTACTACTATATTAGTTGGAGGCACATGTTAGCTTTTATATTTGTTTACGTGTATGCCCCGAGACCTTCCAACTAGACATGTCTTTCTCTCCAGGTCGCACTTTGTATCGTTCATACCACTAGTACTACTACGTGTGGTCTCCGTCCGAAAAGTGGAAGAAGTGGAGACGCTCTACCATGCTGTTTTTTTGCGCTGGGCTCTACCACGCTGTTCATGTCCCACTCCTTTCGCTGACGTGTGGGACATCCAGCACGTGCCGTGTTTGGGACTCTTCGTCGCAAGAGTTAAAACGCTAGCATTCATCAGAAATAATATATATATATATAAATCAGCAGTGATACTATTTTTTTGAAAAAATTATCCTGGTCTACCTCGGTTGTATCGCATGCCCAATCTTTCCCACTGTAAGTTGGTCGGACGAAGGAAGCATCATGACTTCGTTGAATTCCACTTCTTCAAGAAAACTTACTGTACACGCAATACTACTACCACACGCGAAGACTGTACGGCACTGTACCACGTCATATCACTGAAACCCACTAGGTCGTCCTAAAAAAACCACTAGGCCAAACTAGCCCACCTATAGGTCTCTATTTTTGAACGGAGGGAGTACGTCTCTGTACTGCTATGATTTTCTGTTGTACGTCTTTGTACTTTTGCTATGATTTTCCTACCCTATGAACCAAATGAGGCCTTAATGTATCCGTGTCGACTAAGCCTACAATTTTCGGAGTTGGGCTATTGGCCGATCGACGACAGATAAGTATAAGCGTACCACGAGCTCATCACCCCAACGTTTCTCTTCGATTAGTGTTTTGCAAGTACTATAGCTCGCACAGTAGCTAGCCCACTAACACCAAGAACCATCAAACAAGCCCTGCTGATATGATAAATAGTTCAAACTTACATCTAAGCATGCCATATATTACATCAAAAGCTGGTGAGGATACATCTGTTTCCATAACTCGGAGAGGGTTCACATGACTCACTATCAAACAAAAGTAGCAAGTACCGCCCACACAAGACAATGCACTATCCCTAAGATGGTTTGATAACACACACCATTCTGGTAATTAAACATGGGGAAATGCAAACTTCCCTGAAGGATTAGCGCGACCAACTATTTCTTGTCATCGATCTCTCGGGCAATGACCACAGCACGGACAGCGGCATGGGAATCGATCTCTGGGGCGATGTCCACAGGACTGACCGCGACATCAGAATCGATCTCTGGGGCGATGTCCACAGGATGGACAGTGGCATCGGAACCGATCTCCAGGGCGATGCCAACAGGGCGGACCATGATATCAAAAACGATATCTGGGGCATTGTCCACAAGACGGGCCGCGACATCGGAATCATCAAGGATGTCCACCGGCACCTGCACAACCCTAACATATTAGCAAGCACATTGCAAATAATCAAAAACCACAACTATGGTAATAAGCCATTATTTTTACGTTGTGCAGCTCACCGGGGGATCCCATCCCTCCGGGGGCCATCTCCTCGTCCTCGATGGGGCCATAACCTTGCCAGGGGAATACTGCTTCTCAGCAGCGACTACCTCCTCCAACTCGGCCTTGAGCCTCACATAGGTGGCCACCAGAGTTTCTGGGGTAGGCACGGTGAGGCCCTTGTTGTTCTTCCAACTTTCTTTGAGGAGTTCATCCGCCAACATTGTCAACTCTTTGGCCAGTGCTTGTTTCTTGGAGTTCTTCGTCTCCATGGGTTGGTCCACCAACATGGTCAACTCATTGGTCGGTGCTCGCTTCCTGGAGATCGCTGTCTCCAGTGGGTTGTCCGCCGGCAACTCTTTTCCTAGTGCTCCAGGATACATCAATGAACTAACAAACAAAAAGCAATTGAAAGGAAACCACAATCGCAATGAAAACGTGAGAAGAATAGGTTGTGAGAATCGGTCGGTGCTTCGCAAAAAGAAGATTCTTGGAATGAAAATATAGCAGCATCACTGATTCGCTCACCTTTCCTTTGTCGGTATAGAAGAAAAATGGCAGAAGTGAGTAGCATGGAGTAACGTTTTCTTCAAGAAAGGGGAGAAAGGGCTTCAACGAGCGTTCGAGTGAAATGATGGTTGCTTCGTCCAGTCCAACTTCGAGGCCACTTTACCACTGTTGGTAAAGGTGTGGGTTTTGTGATATGACGGGTCATGACGGCCACACCGGGGTGACCGGTGAGCTTCGACTGTAGTACCTTGCTGTGATTTGGTGGATGGCATGCGGGCCCAGATGATTTGATGTCCCGCATGTAGATAGAGCGGCTAGTCATATAGGAGTGCTCAATATTGTGCATCGTGACCAAGGCGGAGAGGAAATCGAATGAACTACGTATTTAATGCATGAGTTTAATTAGGGTAGTTTTGTAAAGTACGAGATACATTCCTTCAATCGGAAAATGCCTTGGTTGATGAGATTTGAGATTTGAGCCCTGTAAACCGGAAGGGAGGGAGTACTGCGTGCGGTGTTGTCTAGTCACTTGTTGAAATCTCGAGAAAGGCAAATACTCGTTTCTGGTTTCCAGGGCTATACTAGCAGGTACTAGTACTACAATATTGAGCTCAAATAGCAATCTTGTCCGATGCATGAGCCTGGCTATATGCGTGCTCCAAGGCACCGCACCATGCGAGCGTTCGCAACTGCCATGTTCGGGTTGCGCTTGGCTCTTTGCCTCTTCGAGAAGATGAACAATGATGTTAGTCTTACTTCTACAGTATCGAATCCACTGCTGCATGTCCGTCCACCTCGTGCAGGAGGGATAGCGTGTAGCGAAATCTCCTACTAGTCCTGCCAGCCACCATGCTCATGCGCGAGGGAGGGACGTGGCTTCATTGACTTATTGCGCGTCCCTTTGCGTCTATGACAGGTGGGCCCAATAGGTGGTTGACCCACCTGTCATGTAGCCAAAGCCAGGTGCAGTTAAGGCACCGGAGCTCAGTCCGCGAGGGATAGGGAGTTGTAGTAATCAACCTTCTCGGTCTTGTATGAGTTGACGCGACACATCAAAGCACTTCACTCGATATAATTCTTTTTACACATTTCAAATGGACTACAACATACGGATGTATGTAGACATATTTTGCTTCGTATGTAGTCACTTGTCGCAATCTCCAAAAAGACATATATTTGGAAACGAAGGGAGTACAACGCATGCACGCATGTCGTGACTTCCCTTTTGATACTTGCATGTGTTGATTTGATGCACCTTGCGAAATTTTGACTATAAATTTAACTAACCAAATTTTCATGCATGTCACAAAAAATTATGGGGCTGTTTGGATTGTGACTATGTTTATCTTATGTTGCCACATTATCTTTCCCACACTTGCCACACTTGCCTAACTTGAGTTGCTCAAATTGTTAGACACACTTTGGCTTGCCTAAGGGAATCTTGCCACACTTTTTGTGTCTATGACATGTGGGGTTCACTGCTAATAAAAAATTCTTGTCTTAGGTGTGGCTAATAAAAAATACTTATATTTAGGAATGGAGGGAGTAGAAAATATAAATAATAATGCATGTTGGGGCAACCCACGTTTCCGATAATTTTAGTCGTGGGCTTGTTCACAATTTTTATGAGGGGGTGGTTGTTCATTTAATGGAGGGACTTGTACCAGACTTGAATGATACAAAGTGCGACCTGGCACACCGTAACACCACGTGGAACAAGCAGGTAGCTATCTCAAAAAAAATCAACAACTAAAAAAACGGCGACCTAGCACGTAGTACACAATTTTAAACGATTGTTTTGATGGAGTGAAAAAGGAAAACAACCCCACTACGTATATATAGGCCGGAGCCTCCGCGCTTGCTTTCTATGGTTGCTCTATTCACACACTCTCATCCTCTCCAAATCTAAACAAGATAGGGGTGGTAACACTGTCTTTCTCCCTTCAAAAAACATTGTCTTTCTATCCTCACCACTGGTTACAAATCCGGATGTATTCCCCTCCACCGATGAAGGGGGGAGGGGCAGGGCTTAGGCCGTCGTCGACCGCGAGAGAGGAGACCCACTGCCGGCCACACCGTTATCTCTGGCAGAGCGCCGGCGTGGGAGGTCCTTCGATCCCTTCGTCATTGCCCTAGTGTGGGCCGATCCGGCCTCCCACCGCCCACCTATCCACATCCCGATGAACTTCAGGTATATCTTCCTTCGAAACCTCCTTAGCTCTACTTCCCCAGCTTGCTACGTTGTTGCATGTGCATCATTTTTTACCTCTCATCCCCTCTCGATTGGATGGTCCAACGTCACCTATTTTTTTCTTCTATTGTTAGAGGTAAAGCTACTTCATGGAGTCGAATCTTGTACTTGGTTCAAACAAGAAATAAAGTGGGTGTGGGGGAATTTAGTATGTACATCGGACTTGGTACAAACAGGAAGGAAAGGGGGTGAAAGTAGTATAGACTGGTCATCCAACTGGTCTCTTGGTTGAAAAGGGAAATATCGGGGTAACGCTGTACATAGTGGTATGACCAGGACTAGATTTGCTATCCACACATAGGAGTAGGTGGCTAGGGTGAACAAAAATGGGACCAACCCAGATATGTTTCTTGGATGTTTGTTTCTCGGAGGAACAAACTCCGAGTCACCAATTTATGCCCCTGTTTAGGTACATATGGTGTTGGACTGTTGGTGCACCCATTGTCCCATGCCCTTATACCAAATATTTACCTGTTCTTAATCTAATGCCCCTGGTAAAATGTAGCCATGCCACTATTATAAGCCATGACAGGTTTAGCCAAATTCGTTTGCTTGTAACTGTTTGAGACTATGACTGTTTCCATTGTAGCTTTTTGTACAAACAGGCATATCCATTTCACCAGGTTGCTGTTGTGACCTTTTAGTGCACTGCACAAAACACTTCTTAAAAGAAGTGACTTTTGTTCTATTTAACTGGAATGTCATAATGGAATAGTTGATTCATTTCAGTGGAACTGCACAAATGGAGATATGTGTTCCGATCCTCATCATCCATATTGGTGACATAACCTTCCTTTAGGTAAGAATGATATTTAATGCATGTGTTCATCTCTATTTTGTGACTCCCATGAGAAAATAATGCTATTGTTTACTAGTACACTTGTACTCCCTCACTAACAAAACCAATTCAAAAATAGAAGGCCAATCATGTAATTGGTTTCACCAACTGGTGAGGAGAAGGAGAAAAAGATGATGAAGAGGAAGAAGAAGAAAAATAAACAGTGCCAAGGTGATCTTGCTGAAGCTAGAGGCCTCAGTCGAGGCCATTCAAGGGCTCCGACAACGTCTACCTTACATGTGAGACGATCCTCCAGGGAGCCCGTCCACTTCTGATGTCTCTCTTGCAAGGTCACTTAATTAATTAGGAGTACTTAAGTACCACTAATTTATTTCTGCCTAATTTTCCTATCAGAGTTAAAAAAATCTTTAGTAGCACCTTATGCTGAATCATGTACGCGTGTATGTTTGTCTATGGAGGTGAATCATGTGGTGGAGCAGGGAGGGAATATTATTAGTTTCATGACATAATAGTGCTATTGTTTTGCATGTCAATTTATTGCCATTGGTTTAATGAGGCAATGTTTTGCGTATTGTCCATCATGAATTTGATGCTATTGTTAGAGTAATATGCTAATGTCTTTCTATCCTTTCTCACCAAGCTAATGAAGGTTTCACCTTGTTCCTACATGTGCAAACAGGGATCATGTTGTGCAAATCATACATTTTAGTGGAACTACACAAGACAATACAATGAACTGTATCCCAGCCAGTGCTTTAACTCTGCTGGAAGTTCTTGGTAATCCCTCGATATAAGCTTAGCACTGGTAAACAAGAGTGATTTCAACCATACATTTGAAGTGCACAAAAATATACACTATTGAGTCATTCCAGTGAGTGCTTTATCATCTCTTATGGGACTACATGAATAAGTTTTTTTCCTCAGGTTTGTACCGGACAAAGGCCTTCATCCATATTAGTTTGTTGTCTTCTCTAGCTGTATCGTGCTACTGTCATGAGAAACTCCGTTATCTTTGCACGTTAAAGTTTTGCAACCTATGATACATGGAAATGCTTTGAGTGTTGAGCTAATTGGCACTGATTAAATAAACAAATACCTCTATTTAAGCAAGACTACTATGTTGCTAACTTTACCCATTAAGATAATGAGGGTGCTTCTATTTGTTAGTGTATGTTTCATCAACTAGTCCCACTATTACAGTAATCTCACTCTCTCAATATATGTGCCAACATGGATGCTCGATTTTGGTGGAACTACACAAAAACTTTTGGTGTTTCATTGCCTCGACAGCTTCCTTCCTTTCCTGTCAGTCGCTAATCTGGGCTTGCATTCTTCCTTTCTATGAGTCGCTTGGCTTATCTCGGCTCCCAGTCAAAGGAAATAGTAATTGATATGCTACCTCACACAGGTTGGTACTGGTCTTTATCGTGATTATTGTGCTTGTCATATGTATTGGTAATTTGGTATTGTGCTACTATTTGCCGATTTCATAAAGGTGTAACTTGGAGCCTGAACTCGCAGGCAAATCATTACATTGGGTGATTTCAGTAGAACTGCACAAAAAGATCAGATGGACAGGTACTTATGCTGCTGCTATGTACTCCAAAGTTCACTCAGACAAGCATCGATGTTGACAAGAAGAAGTGCCTATATTCATTCGAGTATCAACCGGAGTCAACCATTTGTCAAACTCCAAGAATTAGGAGAGTGAACGCCAAAAATATTGCTTGGCACATAGCCCAGAAAAATGCAGTCCAGTCTTTGGTCCCAACTTGCGACTTTTGGTTATCGGCAGATATGGTAGCGAACTATATGGCATGGAGTCTAAAGATTCTAGACAAGTTGGCTGACACGTATATTCATCTGGCACTTAATCAGTCTGCACACCAGGGATGCTCCATTTTAGTTGAACTGCACAAAAATTTTGGGTGGTTCATTTTCTCAACCGCCTCCTTTCTCATCTGCAATGTAGAATTTTGGCGAGCTACAGGACCAAGATGAGCCAGTAAACTAGTTGGATGCAAGTAGTGGCCAAGTTGCTCAAACCTCCCTCGGCACGAGGCCACTATTTGAGGATAAACCTACAAGCAAAGTTCAGATTGTCTGTGCTGCCTCTTATGTACTCGAAAGTTTACTCGTACAAGCATTAATTTTAGCAAGAAGTACCTCTGACTGAAAACCATTTACTAGTCTGCAATGTAGAATTTTGGCAAGCCACAGGACCAACATGAGTCAGTAAAGTAGTTGGATGAAAGTAGTGGCCAAGTAGCTCAAACCTCCCTCGTCATGATGCCGCTATTTGAGGATAAACCTACAAGCAAAGTTCAGATTGTCTATGCTTCCTCTTATGTACTCGAAAGTTTACTCCTACAAGCATCAATTTTAGAAAGAAGTACCTCTAACTGAACACCATTTACTAGTCTGTACCCTAGGTAATTAAAGTTGGTCCAAGGATCATATTGGCCGTGATCTCAATCATTTGGATGCATAAACATACTGAACATGTGTATATCTGAATCTTTTTGTGAATTATCTATGAATATTGTTGTGTGATCTATCAATCATTTGGATCCATAGACATGCTGAACTTGTGTATATATGAATCTTTTGAGTTGTTGATAGTGAATGTTGGCTATGACTATGAACGTGTCCTGTGAACCTGAGTTTGATACGAATGTTTACCTTTTTCTGTTGTACTTGTGTGTGAACTTGTTAGTATGCCTACTGTGGGGTATGTGGCGTGTGGGTGTCAACGGCACACCTTCTTCCCGAGAAGAATTGCACCTGCTTTGTTAGGATAGGAATGGCGCATCAGCTCTTTTTAATCTTTTTGCTCTGTCTTGCCCCCTCCCCTGCTCAACCCATGTCGTAATGTTTTCGGCCTCAAAACAAACATAGTACTGCATTGTTTTGGGGCTTGATGATAAATCGAGTGCTGGTTTCTATAGGATTGGCCCGCCTAGCAAGTCGGCTGCTGGTCCACCACGGACTGGGAGGCTAAAAATACAAGTTGTATGGTGCTGAGGCAAGTAAAAAATGCCATTGAGAGCCATCCACCGAAGAAGAAAAATCACTCCTGGTGTGCTTCTTCAGTCGTGCCGCCGGCCCCCTCTTTAATCCAATTCGCTCAGGGATCTGGTATCATTTTTTCCAGAGGTAAAACTGGTATCAGCTAGGCCTAGGTTTTGTATTTTAACATGCGTAGCCCACGACATATGGTGACAGTTGTTTCAACTTATTTTTTGAGGACCATATCGACCTATGGGCTTTTTCTTAAACATTGGCAGCCCATTGTATTTTTTAACCACATTATATATATTTATATTATTACTATTATCATATATTTTATTGAAACTTGTATATATATTATAAAAACATCCCACGTGTTATTAACTTATAAAAGTAAATGTTTAACGGAAGTTGGCAAGGAAAATCCTGGTTGTTTTTTACACACAGGCAAGGAAAATCTCGGTGATTACATACAAAAGCTTGCGAAGATTTTAAGGACCAATGTGATAATAGCGTGCTCTTTTTTATTTTGAGCAGTAACTCGCTAATTTGTTAATTATGTATATAGAAAATGTGCCTCTCTGGTTTATTTTTTTGATATTAATTGCTCCTTCTAACATAACATTATATACATAACAGCCCCGCTAATTCGTGTACTTGAAGGAAGTGCAAATGGGCTGGGATTCCTTAGAAAATATAAATGGGCCGCATTGATGTGAAATTATTTGTTCAACCAGCCCAACAAATGGACTGTACATTCTAGAAAACATGGGTTAAATATATGTCACATTTTTGCAGGCTGACATGTGGGCCAATAGGTCGAAGCCTACGCAGGGTGTTGTCAACTTGGTCAACAAATGATTATGACATCCACAGCCATTGGATTTATATCCAACAGCCAGCATGCACCTTTAATCTCTCGTCTTCTTGCCCCAGCGTCACCGGGACCGCCTGGTCCGGCCTCCGGCAGCTAGCGGCTCTACTTAGCACGCATCGCTGCAAAGCGCTACCCCACTGCCGGCCAGGCTATCACTCCACCCCTCCACACCTCTTGTTATTCTCCACCGACTGCAGCCCCATGCCACACCAGAACAAGTTATAACCCTTCTCCTCCTCTCAATCTGTGACTCCACTGCTACGTCTTCCCATCTCCGAGTCGTTCCCATCCGGGGCCTCGTCATCGTCCACTGCCTCGCTGTGATCGGTACGGCATGGTCAACAAACAAGAGTCACCGGAAGATGACTGTACATGGAGATCCTAGCGACTGGGACCCACGAGTTCCATGGTCGCACGCATGGAAAGTTCCTCGTTATTAAGCTGAAAAAATGTTTCCTCCACCTGACAACTGGGACCCAGCGACTGTATCTTCGCAGGAAGGAAGTGCCTCCTTGTTATGCAAAAAATATTATTCCTCCCGTTGACAGCTGGGACCCGTCAGATTTGGTGGCTGACTTGTGGTCCTACTAAGCGGACGTGTACGCAGGGCTTTGTCAACTTAATCGACAAATGATTCTAGCATTTGGACCGTTGGAGGTTAATCCAACAGCCGTGCTACTTCTTCAACCACTGTTCTTGCTCCTGTCTCCCGTGGGAGGCACCGTGGCTGTGCTGTCGTGCACCCGAACCAGTCAAGTTTCCCACTCCTCTCCATCTGCGACTCCACTGCCCCGTCTTCCCCATCTCCGGGACGTTCCAGTCTAGGGCCTCGCCGTCGTCCACCGACCTTGGTCTGCTCGGCACGGTGTGGTCAATGTGGTGAACAACCGAGGGTCATCGGAAGATGATTGTACATCAGAGGCTGACAGTGGGGACGCACAACCCCCATGGACGCATGCGTGCAACGGAACGCGGCGTGGTCAATGTGGTCAAGGAACGACTTCCATAGGAAGTGTACTGTACGTGGAGAGGCTGACAGTTGGGTCCACGGCCGCATCAAGGAAGTGCCTCCTTATTACGCGGAAAATAATGATTACTCCACCTGACAGCAAGGACCCACCGGACGGGTCACCGTATTTTGCTAAATGTTTCCCCCTGACTTCTGGGACCCACCGGACGGGCCACCATATTTTGTGAAAAAATGTTCCCCCCGCTGTCAGCTCAGACCCACCGGAAGTGCGTCCTTATTGCGAAGAATAAAATGAATACTCCCCTGCTAGGTAGGACCCACCTTGGTGGGAGGCTGACTTGTGGGCTTACTAAGTTGACGGGGACGGAGGGGTTTGTCAACTTAGTCAATATGAATGAATCTAGCTCCAGTGACCATACGATGTCCATCCAACGGCCGTAGTGCTTCTTCAACCTCTGGTCTTCTTACTCCAGCCGCCCAAATCAGCGCCGGTCGTGCCGCGTGTTCCTGCCTCCCTTGGTCGGCTGTGATGCCGCGGAGGCCTCACCACCCCTACTACTCCCACTGCTGGCTAGGCCATCCCTCCACTCACCCACACCCCTTGTTATTCTGCGGCGACGGCAGCCTCACACCGCAGCCGAACCAGTGAACCATCATACTCCTCTACACGTGGGCATCCATTGCCGTGTCTTCTCTGGCTCCGTGTCGTCCCCTTCCTAGGCCTCGTCGTCGTCCACCGCCCTGGTGCTCTCGGCGCGGAGTGGTCAACATGGTCAAGGAACGGCTTCCATTGGACGTGGACTATACGTGGAGAGGTGACAGCTGGGTCCATGGCTGCACCAAGGAAGTGCCTCCTTATTACGCAGAAAATAATGATTCCTCCACCTGACAGTAGGGACCCACCATACGGGCAACCATATTTCACGAAAAAACATTTCCCCCTGGATGAACAGGACCCCAGTTCATCGATAGGTCCTAGCAGCCAGGGGGGGATGTTGTTTGGCAAAATATGGTGGCCTGTCCTGTGGGTCCCTGCTATCAGGTGGAGGAATCAGTATTTTCCGTGTAATAAGGAGGCACTTCCTTGCTACGGCCATGGACCCAAATGTCAGCCTCTCCACGTATAGTATACTTCTGATGGAAGTCATTCCATGACCATGTTGATGACGCCGCGTTCCGTTGCATGCATGCGTCCATCGGTGTGGTGCCTCCCCACTGTCAGCCTCTCACGTACAGTCATCTTCCGATGACTCTCGGTTGTTCACCATGTTGAACACACCGTGCCGAGCACACCAAGGCCGGTGGACGACGGCGAGGCCCCAGACTGGAATGACCCCAAGACGGGGAAGATGAGGCAGTGGAGTCGCAGATGGAGAGGAGTGGGAAACTTGACTGGTTCGGGTGTGCGGCAGCACAGCCGCTGTGCCGCCCACGGGAGACAGGAGCAAGAACAGAGGTTGAAGAATGAGCACGGCTGTTGGATTAACATCCAACGGTCCAGCTGCTAGAATCATTTGTTGATTAAGTTGACAAAGCCCTGCGTAGACGTCCGCTTAGTAGGCCCACTAGTTAGCCACCAAATCTCACGGGTCCCAGCTGTCAACGGGAGGAATAATTTTTTTCGCATAACAAGGAGGCACTTCCTTCCGTGCAAAGATACAGCCGGTGGGTCCCAGCTGTCAGGTGGAGGAAACATTTTTTTCAGCTTAATAAGGAGGAACTTTCCATGCGTGGAACCATGGACCTCGTGGGTTCCAGCCGTCAGGCTCTCCATGTACAGCCCTCTTCCGACGACTCTTATTTGTTGACCATGCCGCACCGAGCGCAGCGAGGCGGTGGAAGACGGAGAGGCCCCCGGTGGGAATGGCTCGGAGATGGGAAGAGGCGGCAGTGGAGTCACAGATTGAGAGGTGGAGAAGGGTTATAACTTGTTCTGGTGTGGCATGGGGCTGCAGTCAGTGGAGAATAATAGGAGGTGTGGAGGGGTGGAGGGATAGCCTGGCCGGCGGTGGGGTAGCGCTTCGCAGCAATGCGTGCTAAGTAGAGCCGCTAGCCGCTAGAGGCTGGACCAGGCGGTCCCGGTGACGCTGGAGGAAGAAGACGAGAGATTAAAGGTGCATGCTGGCCATTGGATATAAATCCAATGGCTGTGGATGACATATTCATTTGTTGACCAAGTTGACAACGCCCTACGTAGGCTTCGACCTATTAGCCCACATGTCAGCCTGTAAAAATGTGGCATATATTTAACCCATGTTTTCTAGAATGTACAGTCCATTTGCTGGGCTGGGTGAACAAATAATTTTGCGTCAATGCGGTCCATTTATATTTTCTAAGGAATCCCATCCCATTTGCACTTCCTTCAAATACACGAATTAGCTGGGCTTGTTATATATATAATGTTATGTTAGAAGGAGCAATTAATATCAAAAAATAAACCGGTGAGGCACATTTTTACATACATAATTAACAAATTAGCTAGTTATTCCTCAAAATAAAAATGAGTGCGTTATTATTACATTGGTCCTTAAAATCTTCGCAAGATTTTGTGCGCAATCACCAGGATTTTCCTTGCCTGTGAGTAAAAAACAACCAGGATTTTCCTTGCCAACTTCTGTTGAACATTTACTTTTATAAGTTAAAAAATATAAATATATATAATGTGGTTGAAAAATACATAAGTTAGGCCTAGCTGATACTTGTTTGCCATCTAGAAAAAAATGATACCAGATCCCCGAGCGAACTGGATTAAAGAGGGGGCCGGTCGTACGACTAAAGAAGCACATAAGGAGCGATTTTTTTTCTTCCATGGATGGCTCTCGATGGCTTTTTTTTACTTACCTCTGCACCATACAACTTGTATTTTTAGCCTCGCAGTCCGTGGTGGACCAGCATCTCATTTGTTGGGCGGGCCAACCTACCAAAACCAGCACTTGATTTATCATCAAGCCCCAAAAACAATGAAGTACTATGTTTGTTTTGAGGCCGAAAACATTACAGCATGGGTTGAGCGGGGGAGGGGCAAGATAGAGCAAAAAGATTACAAAGAGCTGATGCGTCGTTGCTACCCTAACAAAGCAGGTGCAATTCTTCTCGGGAAGAAGGTGTGTCGTTGACACCCACACGTCACATACCCCACAGTGGGCATACTAACAAGTTCACACACAAGTACAACAGAAAAGGTAAACATTCGTATCAAACTCGGGTTCACAGGACACGTTCATATTCATAGCCAACATTCACTATCAACAACTCAAAAGATTCATATATACACAAGTTCAGCATGTCTATGGATCCAAATGATTGATAGATCACACAACAATATTCATAGATAATTCACAAAAAGATTCAGATATACACATGTTTAGTATGTTTATGCATCCAAATGATTGAGATCACAGCCAATATGTTCCATGGACGAACTTTAATTACCTAGGGTACAGAATGGTAAATGGTGTTCAGTCGGAAGTACTTCCTGCTAAAATTAATGCTTGTACGAGTAAACTTTCGAGTACACAAGAGGCAGCACAAACAATCTGAACTTTGCTTGTAGGTTTTTCCTCAAATAGTGGCCTCGTGCCGAGGGAGGTTTGAGCAACTTGGCCACTACTTTCATCCAACTAGTTTACTGGCTCATCTTGGTCCTGTAGCTCGCCAAAATTCTGCATTGCAGACTAGTAAATGGTGTTCAGTCAGAGGTACTTCTTGCTAAAATTAATGCTTGTATGAGTAAACTTTCAAGTACATAAGAGGCAGCACACACAATCTAAACTTTGCTTGTAGGTTTATCCTCAAATAGTGGCCTCGTGTCGAGGGACGTTTGATCAACTTGGCCACTACTTTCATTCAACTAGTTTACTGTCTCATCTTGGTCCTGTAGCTTGCCAAAATTCTACATTGCAGACAAGAAAGGAGGCGGTTGAGAAAATGAACCACCCAAATTTTTTGTGCAGTTCAACTGAAATGGAGCATCCCTGGCGTGCAGACTGATTAAGTGGCAGATGAATATACACGTCAACCAACTTTTCTAGAATCTTTAGACTCCATGCCATATAGTTCGCTTCCATATCTATCGATAACCAAAAGGCACAAGTTGGGACCAAAGACTGGACTATGTTTTTCTGGGCTATGCGCCAAGCAATATTTTTGGCGTTCACTCTCCTAATACTTGGAGTTTGACAACTGGTTGACGCCGGTTGATACTCGAACGAATATAGGCACTTCTTCTTGTCAACATCGATGCTTGTCTGAGTGATCTTTGGAGTACATAGCAGCAGCATAAGTACCTGTCCATCTGATCTTTTTGTGCATTTCTACTGAAATGACCCAATGTAATGATTTGCGTGCAACTTCAGGCTCCAAGTTACTCCTTTATGAAATCGGCAAACAGTAGCACAATACCAAATTGCCAATACATATGACAAGAACAATAATCAGGACAAAGACCAGTACCAACCTGTGTGTGGTAGCATATCAATTACTATTTCCTTTGACTGGAAGCCGAGATAAGCCAAGCAACTGACAGGAAAGTTCAGATTGTCTGTTTTGCCTCTTATGTACTAGAAAGTTTACTTGTACAAGCATTAATTTTAGCAAGAAGTACCTTCAACTGAACACCATTTACGAGTCTGTACCCTAGGTAATTAAAGTTTGTCCATGGATCATATTATTTGTGATCTCAATCATTTGGATGCATAAACATACTGAACATGTGTATATCTAAATCTTTTTGTGAATTATCTATGAATATTGTTATGTGATCTATCAATCATTTGGATCCATAGACATGCTGAACTTGTGTATATATGAATCTTTTGAGTTGTTTTTTTACTATACACAGTAGGGCAAAACCCCACTGCAATTTTTATATTATTTCAACAAAGAGATCCAGCAATACAAAAAGGATTGAGATAGGCCAAAAACAGAAAAGAAAGAGAAAGTGAAAGAAAGAAAGAAAGAAACTAGCAGCTACTAAAAACAAAAGATTACAGGACAAGGTTGTCAAGGCAGAGACAGAAAGCTCTAGCATAGCTCTTCTTTATTCTGAACCTAAGCAAATTGATTTCCTCCAAGAAGATGACTTTCCATCCCTGAATGCTTGGTTGGATGTCTTGAAAATTAGGTTGTTCCTAGAGATCCAGATGGCCCATGAAGCTAGGATGATGATTTCCATGAAGAAAGGCACATGAAGTTTTAATTTTAGATCAGCAAAAGCCTCTAGAACTGAGACATTGGCTTGCCTAGTGGGACAAATCATGTCCCAACACTGAGGAGCAAAAGGACATGTCCAAAAGAGATGTTGAAGTGTTTCATCCTGCTGGCAATTGTTTACAGCACAATTGTAGTTGTCCAAATGAAAAGATTTCCTTCTAAGGAGATTCCTGGTATTGAGTCTGTCATGTAGTAACCTCCAAAATAACACCTTGTGCTTGAGTTGACAAGAGCTATTCCAAATCCAGTTAAATTGTTGGGGTACTATTTTAACACCCATCATCAGTTTATATGCCTTTGCAACTGAGAATTGATCATTTCCCCAAATATAGATCCATGTATCTGTACATTCTAGATATTCAGAACCCCTCAAAGATATACAAATGTCCTCCATTGCTTCAAATTCTTGGAATGCTTGCACTATCAATGGTAAATGAAAGAGGTCCTCCAGAAATTCAATGTGAATAATGGTATGCACAGTGGAGTTCCTATTCTTCACAAAAGAAAAGAGATGAGGGAACATGTCCTGAAGGCAAGCTAAGTGCCAGAGATCAGACCAGAAAAAGGCACTTTTGCCATCTCCATTGTGGCATCTAGCCATGGATTTGAAATTGTCAATGAGCTTAAGATTTGCTTTCCACAAAAAGGATCCTATCCAACTGTTGTTAGGCAGTAAATCAGCACTGTAATGTGCTTCCCAGATTAAGTTAACCCATGGAATGTTGTGTCTGTCGTAAAACTTGTGCAGATTCTTGAGTAGCAAAGCTTTTTTTTGGACAAAGATGTACATCACTCCCAATCCTCCTTGGTCTTTTGGTCTACAAACAGTACTCCAAGCCACCATGGCAGGCCTATGATCCTCCAAATCAGGGCCTCTCTTGAGGCAATGCCTCAATAATTTAATAGCTTGAGCTTTAATGGTGACAGGTACATCAAGACATCCCATAAGGTAAATCAACGGAGAGTTGAGCACAGATTTGACCAACAATAGTCTTCCAGCCATGGTCAAAAAAGAAGATAGACCCATAAGTTTCTACTGTAGCCTTGTCACCAGAGGTAAGCATTGCTCAATAGTTGGTTTATGAATACCCAGAGGTGCACCCAAATATTGGATGGGAAAGAATTCCCTTTTACATTGGAAAGTATTAGTCAGAATTTCAACTTCCTCCTCAGGTACATTGAGTGGGATGAGGCTTGATTTAGAGTAGTTAACTTTCAGTCCAGTAGCATCTGCAAAAGTATTGAGGAGGGCTTTGAGGCAGTGTAGTTGTTTGGCATCTGCTTGGAGGAGGACCAAAGTGTCATCTGCATATTGTACTATTGGGAAATCAGGGCAGGAGTTCACTTGCAGAGGTGAAGAAAGTAAACCCACTTGCATGGCCTTGTTGAGGATTGACTGAAGAAGATCTGCAGCAAGAACAAACAGAAGTGGTGATAGAGGGTCTCCTTGTCTCACACCTCTGAGGCAATAGAATTTTTTACCAGGAACACCATTAAGCAATATGGCAGATGAGGCATAAGTGAACAGCATTTTGATCTAGTTAATCCATCTATCCCCAAAGCCTTTAGCTTTTAAAATATCCAGGATTGCCTGATGTTCAATGGTGTGAAAAGCTTTTTCAAAGTCCAATTTCAGCACAATAATCTCTTCCTTGGATTTAAGGCACTCATGCATGTATTCATAAGCCCAACCCAAACAGTCATGTATAGATCTCTCTTTGAGGAAGCCATATTGGTTAATGTGGACCAGCTTTAATATGATTTTCTGTAGCCTATTTGCCAACAGTTTAGTGACTAGCTTGAGACAATAGTTAAGGAGGGAGATTGGCCTGTAGTCATTTGCTGTGAGGGGAGAATTTCCTTTTGGAATAAGAGTAATGAATGAGGTGTTCAAACTTTCCAGAGAGATTTGTCTAGCATGAAAGTCAGAAATGAATTTGAGTACATCTCCTTTAATTATATCCCAACAAGCTTTAAAAAATTCATTATTGAAGCCATCAGGACCAGGTGATTTGTCCAGAGGTAATTCTTTGACTACATCATTGATTTCTTCCTCAGAAAAAGGCAATTCTAAGGACTCAAAAAGTGTGGGATCCTGTCTCTGGTGAAACAATGACTCCAAGTCAAAATGCATGAAAGTTTTGTGAGAAGTCCCCATTCTTTTCTTATAAGTATCCCATAGAATAGTAGCTTTCCCAGCATGATCAGATATATCAACTTGATCATCATCTTGCAAGACAGCAATGTAATTGTGCCTGTGATTGATAAAAGCCTTGGTATGAAAGAATTTGGTGTTTTCATCCCCAAACTTTACCCCTTTAATTTTGCCCCTCTGCTGCCAATAGATCTTTTGGTTCCTCAAAAGAACTAGAAGATGTTCTTTGAGGAGAATCCTAAAATCCAATTCATAAGTGTCCAATGCTCTGAATTCCTCAAAAAAGTCCCAAAGAAAAATGAGCTCATTGATTTTGGCAATTTGAGTTTTCAGAAAAGATAGAGATCTGGCCCACAACTTCAAAGCTCTCCTTAAATTTTTAAACTTTGCATTCAAATTTTTGACTGAATCAAGATTCTCCACTGGAATATTCCAAGAAGCATGAACCACCTGTTTGAAGTCTGAGTGATGCAACCAATAGTTCTCAAATCTAAAAACTTTTGCTTTTGGAATTGAGGTACCAACTTTCATTACACATGGCAAGTGGTCTGAAATTGGTTTTGCAAGAGGTAGAACCATAGTGTGTGGGAATGTAGTCATCGAAGAAGTTGAAGTGAAAACCCAATCAAGCTTTACCAATAGAGGATTTTGCTGCATGTTACTCTAGCTGAATTTCCTTCCATGCAGAGGTAGCTCCAGTAAACCCTGATTACTAATTGCTTCATTGAACATAAGAATCTCATTAACATCTCCACCAGGTCTGTTTCTGTCAGATGGAGCCCTCATGAAATTGAAATCTCCCATAAGAATCCAGTCCACATCATCAGGCATATGAATATTCAAAAACCACTCAATGAACTCAATTTTGTCATGTGGGCCACAAGGACCATAAATATTGGTGAGAAGCCAGGACTGATTGGAGAGTAAACTTGTGAACTGGATGGAAATTGAAAATCTGTTTTGAGAAATTACTTCTCCAGCAAAGTGGGAGCCATTCCAAGCTACTAGGAGACCCCCTGAAGCTCCAACAGAAGGAAGGAAAGCAAACTTATTGATTCTATTGGGACAGAAATTTTTTATGTAAGCAGCATCAAAGTTTTCTCTCTTAGTTTCTTGTAAGCACAGAATATTGCAGTCACTCTCATCAATTTTCTGCCTTAAAGCCAGCCATTTATCCTGAGAATTCATCCCTCTAATGTTCCAGTTCAGAATGTTCCAACTTCTATTGGTGCTATTCATTCAGACAAATATGTGGACTGCACCAGAGAGCAAGCACCAACACTTGACTCATAATTAGAGTGGAGAAAAGATTTCCAGAGAGCCTGAACCACAGCACATGACTAAACCAGCAATACATCCAAGTAGAATACATCACAGAGGTTCCATTAAGATAATAATTCTCTAGAGCAAAGAGTTGCTTAAAGTACCAGCACTCCAGGATTCCAACATAAAAAGGATTTTCCAAAAGAGCACATGAAGCTCCACCCATACTACCCCCCCAACCAATAGTCCAATGATGTCTAGTAATCATCATGAAGATGTTGGTGTTGTCCTCTCCAGAGGCCAAGGGCACCTTGACCAAGTCCTCTTCAAGCTTTCTTCTTGGCTTCTTGGCTAGCTTGTCCTCCAGCTCCCCCTCAGCAACCTTACAGAAAGAGGCAGTGAGGTTTCTAACAACTGAATTTTGAATGACAGAAGGAATAGCATGACAAGGCAGACAACTATTATTTGAGCAGGAGTTTCTTTTAAAGCCATCATTCACTTTTTTAATTCTGTCACTTCTCCTTACCTCAGTTTCCACTAGGGGAGTTTTACCAGTCCTTCTCTTCCTGATGTTGTCAGTGCCAAAAGGCTGCAGAAGAGCCTGAGACTCCAAATCTTGCATGTGGGGAGCCACCTCAACATTCTGCTTGCCCTTATCCTTTGCAAGCTATTCATCCAGGTGTCGGTGTACTAGAGTAGGGGTACCCTATTACCCCGAACTTGTGCACGGGCAGTTGCAGCGCCCCGCGACAAGGCTTGCCGGGTGACCGCCAGGACCCTCCGTGGTTCCCTTGAAGACCATTCAAGAACAAAGTACTCAAACCAAGGCCCCGGTAAGAGGAGCTTGCCTGGAAGGCCAACCGAGGCCCCGGTAAGAGGAGCTTGCCGGGAAGGCCAACCAAGGCCCCGGCAAGAGGAGCTTGCCGGGAAGAGACAAGACCCCGGCAAGAGGAGCTTGTCGGGAAGGCCACTCAAGACATACCAAGAAAGCTTGCCGCGACGCGCCCTGCGTCCCGGCAAGATCCGGCGAGCGACAAGCTTCCGGACGCGACAAGACGACGGTCGCGGCAAGGAGCTTGCCGCGGGAAACCCCCACTGCATGCCCGCGCTCCAGCTCACCTGCTAACGTGTCGCTCTGGGACTCTCCCAGAGCGCACGTGGCGGGAGGCCGTGCAGCTAGGGGTACGTGGTGGCAAGCGGAGATGAAGAGAAGCCCATCGTGGCAAACGGTGGCACTCCTAACGGTCACGTTTTGCACTGTTTAGGAGACTCAGATAGGCATTTAATGCCCTTGTCCCCTGCCGTCAGAGTTAGGTAGGGTGCACTGTATCCACAGTAGCGGTAGCTGCACCTACCGCATCCTTTTCCATTTTTACCCTTCTTGTCTACGTTGCCCCCCTGTCGGTGACCCCTTGAGTATAAAAGGAGGCCCAAGCGCAACATAGAAAGGGTTCCGAGGGTCGGAGAGTTCAGAGGCTCGGCCAGCTCGGCTCGTTCAACACCAGAAACACTCTTACGCTCAGTCTGGCAGCGTCCATCGCTCCTGAGCAAGAATCCAATATACACAAACAAGCAGCAGTAGGGTTTTACGCATCCGTGCGGCCCGAAGCTGGGTAAAAATCCCCCCCGCGTGCACTGCCTCGATCCGCTCTTTGTGCGCTCTTCGCCCCCCACCGAACCGAAAAGGGGCCCTGTCCCCATAGGTGTTGGCGGGAATCAGCATCGCCCCCGACATCTCTGGCGCGCCAGGTAGGGGGCGTCGAGATCGTGCGAACCCGATCCGGCGGGCACGCAAGCTAGATCCTCATCGTCATGGCTCCCAAGGAGCGGGCGAACAAAAGAACGACGCCAGTGCGGCAACAAAAAAAAAGCTAAGTCATGCAAAACTTTAGATATTTCCTTTCTATATAAAGTTATCCGCCTCGGAGATCTTGTTCTTTGTACGAAAAACCTGTGCGC
The DNA here is from genome assembly GCF_018294505.1 of Triticum aestivum. Classification (NCBI taxonomy): domain Eukaryota; kingdom Viridiplantae; phylum Streptophyta; class Magnoliopsida; order Poales; family Poaceae; genus Triticum; species Triticum aestivum. The sequence continues at coordinate 161,396,146 of NC_057794.1, forward strand.
GGAGGAATCAACTCGTAGCTAGTCGCGCCCTTACTTTGTTTCGAGTCCACTCAACAACTTAAGTGAGCTGCTAGCGCCCTTACTTTGCTTCGAGTCTGCTCAGCAACTTAAGTGAGCTGCTAGCGCCCTTACTTTGTTTCGAGTCCGCTCAACAACTTAAGCGAGCTGCAACTAGTTGCGACAAGATTACTTATCGGTAGCGACCCCGCCAGCAGGCTGCTGAAGTTCCGCACTCGGCGCTCGCGGCAAGGGTGCCTGCACCGGCAAGTTTCCCTAGAAAGCGTAGGGTGGACGTACAAAGAGGGGTTGAACAGGAAGATAGCATGCGTTATTTATTTAAGATTTCTGCATAGACCTGTATGCCGAGGAGCCTTCTCGGGGCTAGTTGCGCTCCATGATTGCCTCGAGACCGCTCGGCAACTTGTGCGGTTGCGCTAGAACCAAGAAGGTAAACCTTTCCGGGAGGCGTTGTTCCCGAATAGCCGCTAAGGGCCCGTTCCCTCAAGTGCTACTGGCTGGATCGTACGCACCGGAAAGCATTCCAGCAGTCATAGGGAATATGCAGCAAAAGTCGAAATTCGCAAGCAAGTTGAGTGCACTCCGGACGCTAATCACTTGCTATGTTTGAACGCAGTTATGGCCCGGGGGCTGGCGACGTCCTTGGGGCCAATCTTTTCGGTGTCAAGAACAACGAAGTTCTTCGCCATAAGCCTTTCCAGCAACGATCTTGCCGGGAGCCGGTCTCAAGAACAACGAAGTTCTTCGCCATAAGCCTTTCCGACAACGATCTTGCCGGGAGCCGGTGTCAAGAACAACGAAGTTCTTCACCAAAAGCCTTCCTGGCAACCAGCTTGCCGGAAGCCGGCATCGAGAACGTCAAAGTTCTCTGCTGAAGACAAAAGCCTTCCTGGCAACCAGCTTGCCAGAAGCCGGCATCGAGAACGTCAAAGTTCTCTGCTGAAGACAAAAGCCTTCCTGGCAACCAGCTTGCCGGAAGCCGGCATCGAGAACGTCAAAGTTCTCTGCTGAAGACAAAAGCCTTCCTGGCAACCAGCTTGCCGGAAGCCGGCATCGAGAACGTTAAAGTTCTCTGCTGAAGACAAAAGCCTTCCTGGCAACCAGCTTGCCGGAAGCCGGCATCGAGAACGTC